>NW_022196058.1:1649777-1882296 GCF_008641045.1 Pistacia vera | reverse complement strand
AAAAAAGAGAAGGGGAGGAGGGAAAAGAGGGAGAAGAAAGGAAAGAAAGAGAAGGGAAAAGAGGGAGAAGAAAAGTAAAAAAGAAAAGGGGAGGAGGGGAAAGACTCAGAAAAAGAAAGAAAGAGACGGAAGAGATGAAGAAGAAGATAAGAGAGAGAAGCGAAAAAAGAAATAAAAAAAATTAGGGATTCATAGATTAATTTAAAATTAATGGATATAAAATTATTATATTCTCCTTACTTAAGCGGATTTTATTAATAGATTTGAACAGAAAGTATGTAATTGTCATTTTCAAAACTTTTGGTACCACATTGTTTTTATCGCAAACTATGGGTGAGTGCGTGTTCGTTTGGCGTAATATAAAGCCTTGAATTCAGGGTCCCCATGCATTTACGTGGCAGCTTTTAGCTTCAGAATTCCACATTTACTCTGTGCGGTGAACCAATTCAAAAATGCCATAAATCATTTTAATTTTATATCAATTTACATAATATGTGTTATTCAAGGATTTAAAACTCGTCTAGGGCGAAACCTGGCAAAGTGGACAGGTCCGGGTTAACCAGTGATCTTAGCATGCAAAAAGTTTAAAATCCAAGAAAAACACTCTTAAAATTATCTGTAAATTCTTATAAGTTTGAAATCTTACAAAAACACCTTAAATTACACTATCGACGTCAACAACCTATGCCAAAGAGGGCCTATTTCTGACATTGACAACACACCTTATCACAAAAACTCTCCCCTCAGCCTCCTAGACAAAACCCACCTCACCCCACCCTTCTTTGCCTCGCCAATCACTAGTAACAGCCCTCTGTTGCTGTTGATTTAGTTTTGCGATTTTCGGTCATTTTACTCACTGGAAACCACCTCCGTCGCCACATTTCGACTCACTAGTCCTTCCTTTTCAAAACCCACAACATCTCAGCCACTAATTATTTGCTAATCATCGTCCTAATTTCTAGGGTTTGCCATGAATAATAAAATTGGTAACCCATCCCGGTAAAGACCCTGGGTTTCGGCTCAACCGACCGGGCCGGGTTGGGTTTTAAAAGACAGGTGTTATTGTTGTTGATAACCAATAAAGTACTTTGAAATATCCAAAAAAAAAAAAAAAATCTGTCTATTTTGTTGAAAAAAATATTTTAATTAAAGAAATCAAGTGATATAATAAGTAGTACTTTACAAAAAGCAGTTATAAGTGTTGTTGAAATTAACTTCCGCTCAATAGCACGCTGCTTCTAAAAAACGTTTGAAACCCAGCTAAGCAAAAAAGTGCTTTCAAATAAGTCTAAAAAACAAAGTCATAACACATTTCATACTATGAATAGAATTGTGTTGCTTTGGCCAGCAACACACAAATGAAAAGTCATAACACATTTTGCCCATGTACGTACTGGTTCTAGAACTAAAATCACAGCTCATTCATTCATTTACAAGATATCTACATATATAATAATAATAAAATAAGAAAAATAAATTAACCAAAAAAATATTAATTCATATTGATACCATTAATCAGCACTATACATGAAAAACATGAATATAGTAAAAACAGATTTCCAAAATGACAGTCTTGCCCTCAGAATTAATGAAACTCCTGGGTTTCTATTGAACTTTATCTTCTCCAATGGAAAATGGTAGACTATTTCCATGATTGTTTTTGTTGCTTCCACCATTCGATTCCCACAAAATTTTCTACACTAATTCTTGCTAAACAACGTCCATAAATCCAAAAACAAGCATGGAAATAACAACCTCATATACATATGATCACATGCCAATCAAATGAAACAGGAAAAGAAAAAGAAAATCCAATAATTAACAGTATTAACCAGAAATTAAACTGCTCTTAATTTCTTGACGATCTATGATTACCCACTGATGATGCCAAAGATTAATCCTCTCTTCAGTAGTAACTTTGGTCATCTCCAAGAAATGCTTCAAGAAAGTAGGGATAAAAAGTACTATAAGTTAAGAGAGAGTGGAAATTTCTCTCAATTGTGAAGAGGGTTTGGTCCGGAGGGGACGAGTCTCTTGTCTACACCGTATATCGGGTCAAGGTCATTAGGTGAGGAGGGCGGTGGCGGGGACGGAGGAGGCTGGGAGTGGTGAATTCTTTGAAGTTGAATGCACAACAAACGCGACTTCTTATTAGAGAAAGAATCACAAGAATAATGGTGGTGGTGCTGATGATGATGATCATCATGATCAGTAGTAGTACTGTAGTGGTAATTTCTTGGAGAAGAAGACGGTTTAGGAAGGCGAGTTGCAGAAGTGGAGAAGACGAGTAGAAGGAGAAGAAGCATTATCAAGATCAAGAAACGGTGACGATGCATGGCTGAAAGTGAAAGTGACGAAGGAAAAGAAGAGTATAGACTAAAGAGATAAAATTGAAAAGAGTAATGAGAGAAGGAAAAGAAATGGTGTTGAAAAGTAAGAAGAGTTAAATGCAAAGCGAGGGACACATGAAGAAGGAGGAGGAAGGGGCCACTGAAAAGGGGAAATTCAATGAGAAAATTGGAAAATTTTAATCTCATCATCAAATAAGTCACGTAGATTCGTAGGTGTAGCAGTTAGCGGCAATATATTGGATAGTTGCTAGTTAATTAGTTGCTAGCTAGTTAGGTTTTAATTTATTTGAGTTATTAATTTTACTCAACATATTTGGTTATTGCATGTAAATTATGGATTGTGAGATTCACACACTGAATGGGATAAGGAATATTGAAAACACTCAAAAGAGAAATTAATACACATATTATTCATGTAAAACATGAAGAGTTACATCCTAAAAATCATTCGTAAAGATATTCATCTAATGAATTACTTACAACCCGTGTGTGAGTATGATGTATTCATCATAAATTCAATCTAGAATATGGCTTCATCCCTTTCTAGCTAGCCCCCCCTCATCACCTCGTGAAAAAATCAAATTACATTAATGTCAATCAAAATCTTGTTGAAGGACTTTTTTTTCTTTAATTTTCTTAGGAAGAAAAAAAAAAAAAAAAAAAGCCATTCCTCATTGAAAAAAGAATTTTAGATAACGGAAGGTTAAGATAAACTACCACTGGGTGACTTGATGATAAAAGAGCAAATAAGGATCTAACATAGTCTCCCAAGTTCGACTCATCTCTATAGTAAAAGACCAAAAGACAGATCTAACATGGTCTCCTGAGTTCGAGTCTCTCTGACCCTTAATAGGTAGGGACAGACCTAGCCCCTTTAAGGGTAGGCCCAGACCTACCCTCAAATTATAAAAAGAAGTAAACGACAATTCCCCACCGAAGGTTTGGTGAATCTGCAAGTTCCCACCACTGCTTTCATAAATTGCAGAATCCCACCCTTAAATTAACACCGTTACTTTTCCCTCAAAATAACCACTTCATCTCAAATTTCTCTTAAATAAACCCTAGAGGATCCTGGCCAAGCCAGAAATCTGGCCTGATTCTAGCACCATTGGACCTCCCCAACACCATCATCAGCATCCCCTTATCCTCCTCACCAAAACCCCTAACTTTTCCACCTGATTACACCTCGGCAAGGTGTCGGAATTTGGCTGGAAAGGTGCGACAAAACGCGAAAACCTAAGGGAGAGACGATGGCGATCTGTTGGCAATTGTAGTTGGCGATGTTGGGGGTTTTGATGGGGGGAAGTAGGTGAAGCTATTGGTGGTGTTAGGGGTGGTTTCTAGTGTCGAAACCTACCAAAATTTGGATGAAACGTTGATTGAAACTAAGAGCAGTAGTCGACGATTGGTGGTTCAATCAAGCGGGGAGGTTTAGGGTTTCGATGTGGGGCTTAAGGGGATTGTAATGGTGGTGTCGAGAGAGGTCGACTGTGTCGAGAACAGGCCGAAATGCATTGAAATCGCCGGTGGGTGAATTTGAGAAGTCAAGGGTTATTTTGAAATTTTTACCTTTGAAATGACCATTTTACCCTTTTAACTGTTATATTAAATAGTTTTCTGTTAATTTAAGGGTGGGAATCTGCAATTTATGAAGTGAGGGGTGGGAATTGGAAGATTTGCCAAACCTTGGGTGGGAAAATGTCGTTTACTCTTATAAAAAATTATAAAATAAAAAACATTTTTTTCTATGAAAAAGTCTTCGCTAGAATCTCTCTTTATCCTTTGGGATTCTATCTATCTTTATTAATTTGACATTTATGTCCTCCCCTTCCCCCTAATTTAGCCTATATAATATACCACACAAATCACTATTAATTGTGATTTTTAATTCTATGACTTAATCTCACTGTCATTTCATCAATACTTACCTTCTGTCTGTCCCTTTATCTAATTAATTACTTAACAGACTTCAATTTCCTCTACTAACAAAAGATTCCATATTGTAACTTACACCCATTTTAAATAGAAATAAAAATTAAAAATTAATATAATTATAAACTAATAATATACTTAATAATTATCATTATTTTTTCCTGATTTTAATCAATTTTGAATGATTATGTTATACTATTATCACAAATCTATCCTCTAACAAATGATAAGGACGTGACATAATTAAAAAAAAAATCAGACTATAATTCAATTTGAATCATTCATTGAACTTTGACCATGACAATCTAGTGTGAAGAGCAAGCAAAATTGTTTACTATTTAATTTTTAAAGAACTTAATCCTATATCAAATTACTTTAAGGGGGCGTTTGGTTGGGGATAATATCAGATTACTGGGGTTATGTCATCTTATATTATATTACTTTGATTACTACGTTTGGTTGTCAAGTAATATAAGATTTCAGTAATCTTTCAATACCAATAGTACTTACTATTGGTAATATTGGAGGGATTACCTCAATTTTCTTAGGTATTGTAAGATTACCAAGGTAATCTTTTTTTGTTACAATTCTATCCCTTATTAATAAAAATTTTAGACAATAATACCCTTGTTTTAAGATCAATTTACATTAATCCACCATTACAATTTTACCCTTGTTTAATTAAGTTTTTGGACAATAATGCCCTTATATTTAAAACAAATTACAGACCACCGCCGCCGACAACGGGCCAACCACCATAGACAGCCACTGAAAAGTCGCCGGAGTCGTTAAAAATGACTTAGAGTCACTGGGAGGCTTCGATATGACCATTTTTAGACATGTTAATGGTTGAAAACAACCAATCAGACTAGATATGGCCAGATCCTTGGCCATTATCGGACAGTTTGGACGAGATCTGGCCGTTAACGCCATGGATCTGGCTGGAAATGGCCAAAACTATTCTAGCCATTTCCAACTAGATCTAGTCTGATATGTCTGTTTTCGGCCATCAATATGGCCAGAAACGGCCATATCCGAGCCTCCTGGTCATGGTGGACTACTCTCGACGACTCTAGGCGACTTCTGGTGGTGGTTTACGGTGGCGGCAAGCGACGACAAGGTGGTGGGGGTGATTTTGTTATAAATCAAAGTTTTATATAAGTGGGGGTATTTTAGCTAAATCTGAAATATTGGGGGTTAAAAAAATTATTCAAAAATTAATAATAAAAATAATATTATATCAATATTTAAAAAGTGGGCAATTTAGTAATTTAAATAACATACTTACCAATTTATTCCTCCTAACTAAACATATTAATATAGCATACCCACCTATTTATTCCAACTAACCAAACAATTTTTCTTAAAGATTCCCAATAATCTTCAAGGTAATATAAGATTCCAATAATTCAACATTCCTTGAACCAAATGCACCCTAAAAGTGCATATAACTCAACTGAATTTTCCATTCAGCCCTTGCTTCTTCCCTTCCAATTTCATCACAAATTTTCATAAGACATCAATAACATCAATTGGTAAGAGAAGAATTTGAATTGAAAGCAAATTAGGTCAAGATTTAGGGTTTAGGTTTAGGGTTTTTTATTTTCTTTATATTGAAGAGATTTTTTCACATAAAATTTTCTTGTATTTCCTTGTGAATTGAATGTTATTTTTAACACATTTGCTCAAGATTTTGCTTCTCATAAATTTATTCAAGTAGGAAAGTAATGTTTTTTTTTTTTTTTTTTTTCAGCTTCTTGATATTGTATTATTTTCTTTGCTCAAGGTTTGATGATTTTTTAAAAGTTTTCACTAGTTAATTGGAAAACAATGGTGGAGCTGCAAAGGGCCCCCCTTGGCAAAAATCATGGGTCCGCCATTGCTAATAGGGGTGGTCACAAGAATTCTTACCCAACCGATAGTTCTAGGGTCTCAAGGGATTAGTTGAAGTGCGTGCAGTTGATCAGACACCCCGATCATAAAAAAAAAAAAAAAAAAGCTTAAGACAACATATTTATGTGTTAACTAGATAATAAATTAATTAAATATATATGGTAGAGATATTATCAAACCACACCCCTATCAAACTTTGTAAAAAGGAAGTTATAATTTTTAAGATTTTTTAAGATTTATTTTAAATATCTTATAATTCTAATAAATAATTTTAATTTCTTTTTTTTTTTTGACACCTTCTTCATTTTCTCCTAATTTCTTGTATTAAAAATATTTTTTTTCTTATAAATAAAATTATAACAAAATTCAATTTATCATATGGGTACTGTCTTCATGTTTTTTTTTTTTTTTTTTTCTATAATAAAGTATGTATTTTGAATGATAAAACTCATTAAATTAACTATATATACATTTTTATTAATGCAATTTCCTCACATTAATAACATTTATAATTTCCTTTCTGCATATACTTAAAAATTATGTTAACCTCTACAAAAATTAAATTCTAATTACACCCTTGTTCTATTAATATATGAAATAATTATATACTCAAAGAATAATACTACACCAACAACCCTCTCTCACAAATTTTCTCTCACAACCTTGATGTGATAGCTCGCAATTGGTCAGTTCACAATGGGTCTCACATGGGTCCTGCTAATTAATTGCAAGCTGCCATATCAGGGTTGTGAGATAAAGTTTGTGAGAAAGGATGCTTGGTGTAGTATTACTTATACTCAAATATTGTGAAACATAATTCAAAGTTCAAACATTCGTCTACATAAACACAACTGTTAGGACATCGTGGTGCAAAAATGCAGGAAAAAAAAAAAGAATAAAAAAGAGAGGAAATTTAACTCTTCGAACCTCCCAAGTTTGCATTTTAAAAAAATAACCCTGAAAATATTTTTGAATTTTTTTTAATTTAGAAAAGCTGACATGGCACACTTAGGATTCATTAAACATGTAAAACGGGTTAAACTGAGAAGATTTAAACATATGTGGGTAAAATATAATTAATGGAAGTTTATTTAAATTTTGAAATTTGAAAACGAGCCCCCACCCTTCAAAATCGCTTAATTGAGCCATATACCCAAAAAACAACCGACAAACAAATTTCGTTTCTTTGTGATTTCCGGCGATGACAGTGCCTTAATTCCAACAAAAAATCGATCCTAAAGCTTCCTTACACAAAACCATGGCTAACATTCACAAAGAGGAGGAAAACCCAACCCCACTTCGAATCCTAGACTCCAACGGCGCCAGTAGTTCAAAGGCTGTCAAAGAAGACACTCCGGTGGATCATCCGATGAGTCAAGGTGGTCCAGAGGTAGAGGAGACAATGACAGCACAAGAAAAGAGAGAAGAATCGGGAAATGGTTCTGAAGAAGAGGACGCCGACGAGAATTTAGGCGAGGAGGAGGACGACGGTGAAGAAATGGTACCTTTTTTACTTTTTGTTTTGAATTTGATGATAAATTTGATTGATTTGTGCGAATTTGGGGATATGTAGTTGGTTTTATTGTTATGATGGTTGTGGCATTTTGTCGAGTAATTGGTAGACATAGGGGGAGTGGCTTTGTTTGGGTTCCAGAGGATGGGGGAATGCAAGGGAGACCATAGGGAGGTTGTTTGTGGGAGGTTGAAGGGCTGGGGATGGCATGCAGGGCAGCCCTCTAACCCCCCTATTCCGCCACCTCCTACCATCCTCAGCCCTCCAACCTCATGGAACCTGCCATAACAGGGCATTGGCTTCCTCGGTCCTGTCGAGGCTAAAAACACCCACTCCCCGATGCCCTTGAAGGCTATATCCCCCAAATTGTCAGCCTATTGGTTGTTTTGGTCTTTTTTTTTTTTTTTTTTAGCTGATTTTAGTTTATATCGTTGTGCAGATTTTGCGAAGCGTAAATTATAAAGACTATGGGTTGGAGATTGTAAGTGATAAGGTTCGTACTTCCTCGTAAGGGTGACAACTAGCTCGAGTTAGGAAGTTTTTACGAGAATAATGGAGATTTTAAAATAACAGAAGAAGGGTATAGACCGATTTAAGAGAGTTGCTTCGGTCATTTTGTGAATATCGGAGAAAATTAGAAAAAGGCTTTCTGGGGGCAGGGAGTGCATTAATTGTTGCTACACTTAGTAACACCAAAAAAAAAAAAAAAAAAAATGAAATGTGGTTTGTAGTGGATGGAACCACTACGATGTGGGATATGGAATATGCCCTGGTGATGGGCTTAAGATGCGGGGCATTTTCAGATGCAGAAGAGCAAGAGAGAATAAAAAAAGTAGGGTAACCGATAACTTGGCTAAAGGTTTTGGGTGGGAAGACGTCTATTACGGACGCGATTTAGAGGAGAGGCTATGAGAAGTTGGGTTTACCTCTTCAGAGAGGTTCAAGATGTGCCTGGTATGGTTCGTTCATTCGATCCTATGGCTTCAGACTCAACAAAAGTCGTTAATATAGATTGGGTGAAGTTGGACTCCCTGCAAGGAAAAGACATTGCATTAAAGCATCGCCAATCTTTTGAGAAGAATAGACCGATCACGTACATTTATTTGGCTTCCCATGGGCCATGCAGGTAAATATTAATAGTTTTTTGTTATATTTTTTATATTATATGTGTTTAAATTATATATGGACTGTTTTTTTACAATGTAGGTTTGGATATTGAGGTCGTCCCTGTCCTGGCTAAAGGAAGGGGGGGGGGGGGGGGGGGGGCATTTTCAGTCGCTTGAATTTCCATGTCTATTTCCTAGAATGTTGCGGTGGCACATCAAGAAGTGTACCCATTAGGATTATGACAAAATAGACATGGAAATTCAAGCGGCTCGAGTAAGATTAAAGGATTAATCTTTTGAATATGCACTTGCTTTTAAATGTGGCTTAAATTTGATTGATTTTTTTTCTTATTGCAGGGAGTCGTCCGTCCCTTCCTCACCGCTACTAGGCGTGAAGCGGGAGAGGAGTATGTTACATCATTCAAACCACTGGAGGATGAAGCAGATGAAAGGATAGATCGCCTAATACGAGACCTATAAGGGGTCATGCATGTGAGTGCAGTTACAGGGCCACTACTTGAGAATATTGTTGACGTCGAGGATGATGAAGCTCCAATATGAGGGAAGGAGGAGGAGGAGGAGGAGGAGGATGAAGTTCGTACGCCTTCACCCAATTGAAAAAATGATACAACAAGTATTGCTTTGCCGAGGCGTCCGCGTTGGGAGAATGAGGTGGTTGACCTCATAAATGGTCTATTTGAGAGTTCAATAGCCGTTTATCAGAGGTTTGACAAGATGAAAGAGCGGATGAAAAGGGTGGAGGAGAAAGTTGATAAGGTGGCAGAGAAAGTTGGTAGGGTGGAGGAGGAAGTTGGTGAAGTATTGAAAGCGGTCGAAGTGTAACCTGAGTTGAAAAGAGAGAGCCGAAAGAGTAAGTTTGTCAAATCTCCTTACACCATAGTAACGTATGGAAAGAAGAGGAAAATGAAGAAAAAAATTGAGGAAGTCCATGAAAGTAGAGAAGCAAAAATGGAGGAGGTTAAGGAGGTTGGTGGAGGAAGTGGGGAAGTGATAATGGTGGAGGGTGAGGCGGGAGGCGAAGGAAGTGGGGATGTGCAAATGGAGGAAATGGGAGGAAGTGGGCAAGCGAAAACGGAGGAGTTAAAGGTCGATTTGTATAGGCCAATAGAGGAGGAAAAGAAAAAACTCTTCTATGCCTATTACAATGAATCTCGAAGTGATGCCCATGTGAAGTGTAAGACTAGGGATTATGCCCGGGAGTGGTTTGAAAAGATGTTGATGATGGGTAGGTGGCTTGACAACTCGGTGAGTTGTTTTTCCTTATGTTTTCCATGAGGTATTGTATACTTATCATGTTGTTTTTATTGATGCAACACATCAATGAGGTATTGGCACTTATGAGGCTACGACAGAGAAATAATGGTGATATATTATATCTCGATTGTGCCAACACCGATGTGGCCTTTGGCCAAACGCTAGTAACGACATATGACACTTTAATGAAAAAGGTCATTGATAGAGGTGCAGCAAGAGGAGGCAAGCAAAAAAGATTGGCCACAGATGACTTCGACGGTGTCCCTGATGATTTTCAGTTTAATGATAGGATGATGCAGTATGTACAGGGGGAAAGGCCCAAACATGGCCACAATTAGGCAAAGGTTAAAAGAATTTACTGCATCATCAACATCAAGGATATGCACTAGATAACCGTCATCAGGCTTCTAGAGGAGGGCTTGTTGTAGATCCTTGACTACAACCCAAGTATTTATTGAGAGAGACAGTTGGAGACAGAGTTGGAGCCACTGTGCGTATTGTTCTCGAGGCTATTACGCGATAGCGGGATGTTTCAGCACTTCGGTGATGAAGTACTAACGGGAAAGTGGCCACTCAAGCGCCTTCCCGTCCCGACAAATGACGCAAGGTAAATTTTGTATAAAATTTATATAATACAATTGTTCTATAAGCTGATTCTAATGCTAATGTCTTCCTCTTGTTGTAGTGTTGATTGCGGGGCATATGTACTGAAATTTATTGAGTTCGACATGACCAACACCCCAATAGACGGCTTGAATGACGAAACAATGAGCAACTGTTGAGAGCGCTAGGCTGACCCCTTTTGACTGACCAGAACCCAATCCAAGTTATTGTTGATGCTGACATCAAAATGTACGGAAGTTGGACTTAGAATTTTGTAGTTTATGTGATGTTGTCTTATTAGGTTGTCTTGAATAACTGGAGTGTCTTGAATTGGATCAGCTGGTCTTGTTAGGCGTCAGGCTGTTGATACTTAGGTTGTGGTGCTGTTGCTGATGCTGAAGGTGTGCCGAATAATTTTGGAGAATGAGGAAGTAGCTAAAGAGAATGATGAAGAAGGGGGATGGAGGTTGCCGACCCTACTTTTGTTTTGGGTGTATATAGGAGATTTATTTGTTGTAATTGAATGTAATTGACACATTTCAGATTAATACAAAAGCAATTAAGTATTTCTCTCCCTCTTTTGAGTTTGAGTTTATTTAGTATTCTTGTTATATGACATTGATGTGTTGATGCAATTAGGTTGTCAAATTCAAGAGTAAATATGGAATTAATATGTGTTGGTGATTTTAGTTTGTCGTAATTCAGGAGAAAAGCTAGAAAAAATATGTATTGCCCATGATCGCTTAAGCGATATATAAGCAACTACATATATCGCTTAAGCGACAAAGGGTTTTCTATAAAGGATTGCTTAAGTGAGACAATAAATCGCTTAAGTGATCATGCATCTGGATAGATGTTTATACTACCATGGACTTGATCGCTTAAGCGACCAAGGGTAAAAGCAAAGAATCGCTTAAGCGAGACAATAAATCGCTTAAGCGATCGTGCATCTGGGCAAATCTTGATTCTGCCTCGGAGTTGATCGCTTGAGTAACTAAGGGTAAAAGCGAAGAATCGCTTAAGCGAGACCATAAATCGCTTAAGCGATCGTGCATCTAAGCAGATCTTGATTCTGCTGGGACTTGATCGTTACGATCGCTTAAGTGACCAAGGGTAAAAGTAAAGAATTGCTTAAGCGAGACCTTAAATCACTTAAGCGGTCGTGCATCTAGGTAGATCTTGATTTTGCCTGGGACTTGATCACTTAAGCGATCCTAAATCGCTTAAGCGACCAAGGGTAAAAGCAAAGAATCGCTTAAGTGAGACCTTAAAAGCGAAGAATCGCTTAAGCGAGACTGTAAATCGCTTAAGCAATCGTGCATCTAGACAGATCTTGATTCTGTCTCGGACTTGATCGCTTAAGCGACCAAGGGTAAAAGCGAACAATCGCTTAAGCAAGAAATTAAATCGCTTAAGCGATCGTGCATCTGGGCAGGAATTGATTCTGCCTTGTACATGATTGCTTAAGCAACCAAGGGTAAAAGTGAAGCATCGCTTAAGTGATATTGATTCTTGCTTGTACGTGATCGCTTAAGAAACACTAGATCGCTTAAGCGATTCCTTTTTTTTTTTTTTTTTTTGAATAGGTTGTCCCATATTAAGTGACGTTAATGTGAACTTTGGACGTTCACAACATCACATGATTATTAACGTTAATGTTAAGCGACATCGGTTAGTAACACTTATTAAGGCCATTTAAGAAGGATTATTTGCAACCTAATTCCATCAACACATATTAAGGTTACAACTGTATGATATATGGATGAATGTCATAGCGCACTAGCGTGACACGTTAGTAGAAACGTACCTGATTTCATAAATATGGATGATATATTTGAGAATGATTAGATTGAAATAAGCTTCAATTTTGACTGTACGATTAGTTCAGTGGACCATGATCTGTCTTGTGTCAATTGATTTGATTATTTATATCACTTAATTGATTTTTGTTTTCAAAATTATATTTTAATTAAATTAGTTCTTTTACGTCTGTATTAAACATGGTACATAAACATGGAAGAGAATATTAAAGTATAGAATGTTTTGAAAGTACCAAAGTAAATTACCCTTAATCGCTTAAGCGATCTTATCTATTTACCCTTAATCGCTTAAGCGATATATGGTTTTGCTTAAGAGATCCTGTCTATTTAGCCTTGGTCGCTTAAGCGATAATAAATTGCTTACGTGATCTTGTCAAAGGCAAAATAAAGGTCGTCTGACTACAGTGGATCGCTTAAGCGATCCTAGGTCTCTCTTAAGTGGTCCAGTATGTTCAGACTTAGTTGCTTAAGCAATCACGTCCAGTCGCTCAAGCGATCACGTACAAGCGAAGATCAGGATCACTTAAGCGATGCTTCACTTTTACCCTTTGTCGCTTAAGCGATCATGTACAAGGCAAAATCAATACCTGCCCAGATGCACGATTGCTTAAGCGATTGTTCGCTTTTACCCTTGCTTAAGCGATCAAGTCCGAGGCAGAATCAAGATCTGCCCAGATGCACGATCGCTTAAGCAATTTACGGTCTCGCTTAAGCGATTATTCGCTTTTACCCTTGGTCGCTTAAGCGATTTGGGATCGCTTAAGCAATCAAGTCTGGGGTAGAATCAAGATCTACCCAAATGCACAATCGCTTAAGCGATTTAAGGTCTTACTTAAACGATTCTTAGCTTTTACCCTTGGTCGCTTAAGCGATCTTAAATCGCTTAAGCGATTCTTCACTTCTAGCCTTGATATCGCTTAAGCGACCAAGGCAATTTTTCTTCTTATCTCGCAGATCTTTGGATATTGTGCACGTTTGAGTGAGAAATTATATTCCGTATTGTGGCTGAGCTTTATATTCAATCATAACCATCCATATTTGTGAAATGAGGTACATTTCTATTAACGTACTACACTCGTGACTAATTTAGTAAATTGATTGATTGATTGATTGTCTTGATACGACAATGATGTTGATAATATTTATTTTGCTTTTCTTGCTTGTTTAGGTAGCTATTAGTGCTGTTCAGAGGTAATATGCGAAATTTTACTAACTTTTTAAAATTGATGAAAATGAAAAATAATTAATTTGATTTAATACATTATAAAGGATGATTTATTTAAGGTAACAATAAAATTTAAAACATAAAAAATCGAAACTAACAACTCTTCAACGGTTGGCCTTGGCAACCCTCTCGATTTCATCCTTCTTCTTAATGACATAGCTAGAAATATAGGGACATAAAATCAATTTAATGCATCACAAAAGAGAAACATAATGACTTCATCAGATTGCGTAAGCGATCTTCGGTCGCTTAAGTGATCTGCTTGTCAGATTGCATATAAGAAAAGATTGCTTAAGTGACCTTACGTCGCTGAAGCGATCTAGTGGCCACCAGATCTGATCTGAGCAGCAGATTGCTTAAACAATCTACTATTCAGATCTGCAGTTAGTGATCTTATGTCCCTTAAGCGATCTGATCTTATCTGTAGATTGCTTGCTTTCTTGCTATTGATCAATTCAAACCTAATTTTCTAGATTTGCATGTGATCGATTCTGGCAATTGCTTCTCTTGTGGCCAGCTTGCTTGGAAATTGAGCACTTATTTATCCTCCGAGGAACCTCAGAGGCTGATGGAATACGCTTAACTCTTTTTCTTCCCTTTTCTGTCTTCTTGAATGGCGGATGGATGATAATGTGAACTAACTCTAGCGGCACCACCCACTGCTCTTCTAGAGGAACTGGATATATCGTTTTCGAATAAGCCAACATGTAGTAATTTGCCATATAGAGAGGGAAGCAAAGTTTTATGTAAATTCTTGAACCAAAATCCAGCTTCAGTTGGTGTTTCAGTGCTGTTAGTGCATGAGGACAAGGTAAACGTTGAATGTCAAACACTTTACAACTGCAAGTTTTACTAAGAAGGTTAACTAGGGCATCCAGACCATAGCCGCGCACGGTGAACTCTTGAGCACTAAGAGGATAGACAAACAGTGCATTTGACAGTTCCATACATTCTTGCAATAATTTTTTAGTTAACGAAATAAGGGTTGTAGTAAAATTATTTGACTCCGTACGACGCTCATGGAACCACCGTGACAATGTCCTATGGATTGCATAAAAAAGGGCAACTATTGGAAACTCTCTTTCTATTAACAACTTCGAATTTATGGACTCGGTTATATTTGTGGTCATGACATCAAACTTTATTCCAAGAAAGTAAGCTCTGCTTCATCGCTCGAAACCAAATTCATGCTCAAGATACTTAGCAATTCTATCATCCTTTATTCGGATTTGCTAAAAGTGCTCATCGAACTCATCAACTCGATAAGCTTTTGCTGCCATGTAGTATGTCTGAAGGAGGCCAGCACATTTAAACTTTTGTTTTATGTTCTCACCAAGGTGCCTCATATAGAATCTGTGATGTGCTTAAGGGTAAATAGTGGCAATCCCCTTCTTTATAGAGTTTTGTCTATCGAATATTATGCACAACTCGTCACTATCAGGCACTATCATACGTAATTATGAAAAAACCAAGTCCACGACTTGTCATTCTTAGAGTCAACCACACACCATGCAACGGGATATGTGTGATTCTCATTGTCCTATGCAGTGACCATCAACAATGTACCTCTATACTTTCCCGTAAAAAAGAAACCATCAACATCCAATACCTTTTTCATGTTTACAAAACCCCTTATAACAGAACCGTAAGCAACAAAAAAATATTTAAACCACATATTCATGTCCTACTTCAAAGCCTTCTTGCTAGCTTGGTTTGTCAACTCAAGCATATAATGGTACGCTTCTAATACTATGTACTCGTGCTCTAGCGTGCCCCTCACAAAATCTTGTGCATGTTGTCTCCCTTTCCAGCATTTCTAGTAACTAACAGCACATCCCAACTCTATGCGCATAAGTCTCTGAATGTCTTTAGGAGATTAACATTTCCCTTCAACGAACTGACTTTTGACAAATGGTCCAAAAACATCAGCGGAGGCTTGTTGATGCTCACCTGAAATATGTCCCAAACCACATGTGTGCTCATGGGTATATGTGCTAACAATAAATTTTCTGGACTCTGCTAACCTTCTACAATAAACCTACCATTTGCACTTTCGGTCATGACATGCAACCGTCACAACCGATGAATTAGACTTTTTGGTGATAAACTCAAAATTACCTCTACGGCAACAAGTTTTAGCTTCCTCATCACTTCCTTTTTGTTGTCAAATAAATACCCTATGAGCAACTCCGATCCATCCGTAAAAACATAAGCTGATTCACTACTACCTACAATTGCCCCCTCTGAACCTGCATAAAGGACCTTAGTGTTCTCTTCCTCACAAACTACACCTTCTGCATAATCTGTATTTAAAGGAATCTCTACATCTGCGGGAACATGTACGGGGTCCTCTTCCTTAACATTTTCATTCTGCCGCACATGACTAACCTCTTCTATAGTGTCCTCCTCACCACCCAAATCACCACCTACTCTTGATTTTTCAACTAAGAAATCAATGCCCTCGTAGTTCAAATTAAAACCAGCATTCTCTCCGCCAACTTCCTCATTGTCCCCTTCATTTGAACCAACTTCCAACGGTTTATCTATAAAAGAAACCCTTAAAATCGGCCTCGAACCATTATCGCCCACATCAATCATATATAACTTCACACCTTCATCCGACTTTAATATAGTAGAAGGTACTTTATAATGTTCAGAAACTCAGCTTAAAATATACTTCACAACTATATCACTACGTGAGCAACTCAAATCACCTCTTTTAATTATTTCATCAATCAATCATCAAAACTAACCTCTGTGCTCATAGCAATTGGTATAACTTGTTTGCTCTTCCCAATCCACTTCCAACAACTTTCTTCCTCCACCCACTCATCAAAATATTCAACACCCAAAACAACTTGTCTCATGTCTAATAATAGCCAAGTACTTATAATGCAAGAAAAAAAAAATTATTAACTGATATATTAAGGGTTGAAAAATTTTAAAAAGCATATGCAGAGTCGCTTGAGCGATCTGGTGTATCGCTTAAGTGATCTGGTATATCGTTTACTGGATTACTTAAGTGATATAATGGATCGCTTAAGCGATCTGGTATAAATAAGCTCGTTCGCTTAAGCGGTATTCTGCTATTTACCTGATCACTTAAGCGATCTGCTGCCATACACCAGACTTATAGCATATCGCTTAAGCGATCTTCTGCCATTTACCCAATCGCTTAAGCGATCTTCTGCCATATACCTGATCACTTAAGCGATCTACGATCTGCTGCATTATACCAGACATATCAAATTGCTTAAGCAATCCATCATATCCAGAACACATTTTCAGTCATCTTCACCTACAATCGGTGCTACCACCCCTAGCTACCCACAATGCAAGAAAATATTCAACAAATTTCACTCCTTTCAACTTGCATTACATCAAATACAACCCAACAACCTAAACAACTAAATCGAAATCATAACCCAAAACCAATCCATCATTAAATCTTTAAATCGAAATATAAAATGGAAAGGGGGGATACACATACCTGGATAAAATGTCAGAAAGAGGAGAAGGAGGAGGATCTGTGGTAGAGAAGATGCTAATGGCGGAGGAAGAAGATAGTGTTAATGGCAGGAAGAAGAAGATGTACAGGAAGGAGGAAGAAGAATATGTACATGAAGAAGAAGATGTAGACAAAGAAGAAGATACAGAAGAAGAAAAAGATGTAGATGAAGCTTAGAAAAAACAACAACCAGGGGATGGATGCGTTAATGGTGGGAGGAAGAAGAAGAAGGTGTTTGGGTTTGTTTGCAAGAATTTCGGCTCTTTGGGGACGTATTGTAATTTTTAAAAGATTACACAATACTTCATTAATCTTAATTAACCACTAATCATGTTTAATTAACCTTAATCAATAATAAGACTATTTACTTAACAGTTTCAAACTATATGACATTTTAATTAAATTTGATCTTGATTTGACCTTGTAATAAAATGCCCCTAAAAAGAAATACGATGCAACTACGACTAAAACAATTGCTCTATTTTCGTCATCTCCCCTAGTTTCAAAAAATAACACCTAAACCCCTTAGTGTGTATTTGAAAGCAACATTACTTATTTTTGCTTTTTTATTTCTCAAAAACCTTAGTGTGTATTTGAAAGCAATATTACTTGTTTTTGCTTTTTTTTTTTTTTTCTCCCCTTTTTGAGAAATAACAACTACCTCCCTTGGACCTTGCAAACTCATACTAATTATCTTGGCTTTTATTTATTTATTTATTTTATTTATGATTAGTTGAATTAAAAAGGAGATTTTTCTCAACAATTCGAAAAGAAAAAAGATAGAAAATGAAAGGAAAAGTGGAGAGAAGAAAAAAAATATGACCTTCTTTTATTTTGGAAAGTGATGTAAAAAGTGAAATTGACATTCACATTTTTTAAATTGAATAAAAATAAATTTATTGGATGAAACTAAAAATTTCACCACGGATAGATAGGGTTTTCAATACCTTTTGAAAATTGTGACTACATAGAGTAGTGGTCTTTTAGCGACGTACAAAAAAAAAAAGCCTTTAAATATAATTAGTCATGATATTTCAATCTTTTTTTAAAAGAGTAAACGACTTTTTCCCACTCAAATAATAGTTTAATGACACTTTCTCACTTATAGACTTTTAAAATATCACTGTATTATCCAAATTTATATTCTGTTTCCGATTTCGGCATGTTGCGACCCTACACCACCACATTCTCTTTCCTGATTATCACTCATCAAAACCCCTCAAACCCTATTCCCGCCAACTCTGTCAATCATCGACAATCGAGTGATTAAGGTTTGCGCAACTACTCCTCCCAAATCAAATTCCGATCAATCCCAACCACCAAAATCCAACCTTCTACCACCAAAAGACTCATCGGCCTCCCATCTTCAAAAACCCCAATGGCCTGGATCGAGTTTGTTCTCTATTCATTGTCGGAATATAATATTAGATAGTCAAATGATATTTTAAAAGTCTATGGATGGAAAAATGTCATTAAACCATTGTCTAGGTGGAAAAAGTCGTTAATTCTTTTAAAAAACAATAATACTATATTTACAAAGAAATTTTACAAAGATTTTCATACAAAGTGAGGTGGCAAAAAATAAATGGAAAAGTTAAACAAAAAGTTAAACTCATTAAATTTACTTTTTCATTCATTTTTTGTCACATCACTTTATATGAAAATTTTTGTAAAATTTATTTGTAAGTGCAGTATTACTCTTTAAAAAATAAAATGTTTTTAAAAAAATAAAAAAGAAAAACTAGACACGTCACACACATTGTCCCCTCTCATCACTAGCACCATCAAAGTCGGACATGTCAATGTAGCCTTATTGATACTTTCAAATATGTAATGGGAGTTAGGTTATTTCATGAAACCTTTGGGGGGAAGTCAGCGTTGTTCCCACATATAATAAGGACAAGTCTGGTAACCTTATTGACCGTTTTAATTATTTTTGACATGGTTAATAATTGCAAACCTTCATAGTAGAGGAGCCCATCAGCCATAACAAGGAAAGCCACAAGGGATGTAAAAACCCTGGGTCGGAGTCGGGCTTTCCTGGGCCAAGCCCGGGTTTTCTTTTAAAATGCAAGCCCGGGCTACTGGGAAGTCACAGATAATTTTTGAACTACAAAAGGTATGATTAAAATGATAAGAAATTAGGGGAGTTTATCAAAACTAAATATTTTATAACAAAGTAGTATACTAATTATCATTTTATGCTATGATAACCTCTCTATGAGAAACACTATACTTCACTTTTATAACATGGTGAAGTCTTTTAACGACATAATGATACGTGTTAGTATATATTAATTAAGTTTATAATTTTTTTTTCTTCACAATAACCTCCTATACAAGATAAAAGATATATACAAATAAGACAATAACATTATATTAAAATTATTCACGCAGTATTAAGTGTGTTATCGAGCCGAGCCGAGTACAAAAGGAGCTTGAGCTCGAAAAAAAATAGATTTCTTATTAAAAAAAAAGTGGTGGGCAGTGGGTGAGACATTTTTCCAAACATAAAAAAAAAAAAAATTATTTTCCAGCAACCAAAAGAACAAAATCAACAAATAACAATCATAAAATAACAATCAACAAACAGTATACAAGAAATCCTCAACAAATATATATTATGTATGTTAGACTTTTTGCAATATGGTTCTACACTTCTCATATAATTACATTTTGGTCCTTGCTGATGTGGACTGATGTGGTCATACGATTGTGTCTCTTGAGTAGTTGTCTTTGATGGAAAGACAACTGCATATAAGAAAGAGACTTTACAGGTCCCTAGTGACGCAAGTTTTATTTTAGTTTCAAAACCATCACTCTAAAATTGCAGTTAGTGGAAGATCCTATAATTTCAGAAGGAGCAAGAAGATCAAACAACAATTGCTATGGCTGGAGGTTTGTCATTTATTTTCGCATATATTCCATGGAGATTTCATATTGAAATTGATTGTATTATCACTTTTATATGAATATTGGAATATGAATGTGTTTTACATTTGGTATCAGAGCATTATTTGAATCTCTGCCTAGCATGAAATTGTTTGTTGCTAATCTAAAAAATATTGCATAAAATTTGGGATTTTTTCCATTAAAACCCGTACTGTAAATCAAGCATAACTTTTATTATAAATAGAATCTGTTTTCGATTTTGGTGTCATTGGAATCCTTGTTGAAAAAGCTTTCCAACGGTATATTATTTGTCAAAAACGGAGTTCTGGATGCAAAGTTATGCTAGTTTAAATTTTGAGTTTTAAATTATTGTTTGGGTGTTTTCGGAAGCCATTTCTGGCACCGATTTAGGACGAAATTGTCATTTGGGATGTCACCGACATAGGTTATATGTCCACATTTAAGTTTTCCCTTTAAATGCCGGAAAAATGGCCGGAAACGGGCTATTAAAAAGTTGCAAAAAACGTGGGTAAAAAGGTGCAGAAACGGGTCAAGAAGAACCGACCCAATCGGATAAACGGGTCAAATTGACCCAGTCAAAGTCAACAGTCAAAACTGGTCAAAATGACTCGGTCAAACAATCCCAAACCTGTTAGGTCAACCTGACCCGATCAACATGGTCAAAGGTCCAGACCGGTCCAATGGGCCAAACCGGGTCAACCCACCCCGGTCAAAACGGGTCAAAAGGACCCAGATTCAGACCCGACGCATGGTGGTGCGTGGGAATGTGTACCCAGGAGCGTGACGATGCCGTGTCGGCGCGTGAAGGCGCGTGGGTGTGTGTGCTGCCTTCTGGAGGCGGGTGGGGGCATGTCCTTTAGTCACGGTGGCGAGTGGAAGTCGGTGACAACTTGTATGATGGTTTTTTATGTTATATATTACTTTGTTATGCATAAATAATGTGTTATTATTGTTTGATTTGTGTTATATTATATAATTCTTGTTATAAATTATTTGATGTTTTATGATCGTATATATTTGATTAATTTAGAGTAGCCGCAGCATCTAAATTATGATAATATATGCATTAAGTAATATTATTTATGATCATATTAAGGTTAATAACATCATTTTGTAGTTAATCATATTAATATAATCATTTTACCCACAGGGAATGTTATATTTTCATGATAATAGGATGAAATAGAAATAATCTTATTTTTAATTAGCCCACAGGTATTATGAAATATTAATAATTTCTAGTTTCATCATTAAAGGATAATGATCATAATATGTAATGTCTTTACTCAGAGAGATTTATGATATGTCGATTCATTTATGTTATATTGTTTTACTTGGTAACTTATAATTGTTTGATGGTTTGTGCCTCATAAAGTTAGTAAGCATAGTCTATTGATATAATACAGTTGATCAAACTTTGATGATGGTTGAGGATAAGGTTCCTAGTTTAAATGGTGATAACTACAATCTTGGAGAGAGGTTGTCCTTCTTCATTTAGGGTGCATTGATCTTGACTCTGCTCTTCGTAAGGAAAAGCCACCTACACTACAGATACTAGTTCTCAAGCTGAGATTGCTTTGTATGAACGGTGGGGAGATCTAACCGTTTAAGCATGATGTTCATCAAATCTCACATTACGAGTAGTATCCGTAGGTCGATACCTAAGGTGAAAATGTAGGATCTGATGGAGGCCATCATGCACAGTTTGAAACATCAGACAAGGCATTAGGTAGCATCTTAATGAGTAGATTGACATCCATGAAGTTCACTGGCATTAAAGGAGTCCGTGAGCATATTATGAAAATGCGGGACATCGCTGCTCAATTGAAATCCTTCAGATGGTGATTAATGATGATTTCCTGGTGCATTATTTCCTGAACTCTCCTCGTCTCATTTTACCCTTTGAAGATATCTTATAACACACAGAAGGATAAATGGTCAATCAATGAGCTTTGACATGTGTGTTAGGAGGAGGGAGACAACTTCAAGAAGTGAATGAAATGCACATTGGTGATAGGAAATGTCAAGTAAACTTCAAACAAGAATAAGAAGTGGAAGGGAAAAGGCAAGCTGCATGAGGTTATGAGCAAAGGTAATAAGGACAATATCAAGTGTTTCTTCTGTAAAAAGACGGGACACATGAAGAAGGATTGTCCTAAGAGGAAGGCCTGGCTTGACAAGAAGGCAACCTCTTATCTCTTGTGTGTTGAATCTAATATGATTTGTGTTTCACAATAAGATGGTGGATTGATTCTGGTTACAATCCATGTTTCTAATACCATACAGGGTTTTCTGGATCAAAGGAAGCCATTGGGAAGTGAATGCTGCATCTATTCAGGAAACAGGATGCCTTCACGTGTTGAAGCTGTTGGAACATTTAGACTTATTTAAATACTAATTATGCTTTGGATTGGAACGAACCTTTTATATTCTAGTTTTTCTAGGAATTTAATTTCAGTTTCTAAACTTGTACCTTGTGGATACTCTTTCAACTTTTATGGTAGTTTTTTTAATTAATAAGAACTCTCTATTGTTGGAAATAGTACTTTGGTTGATGGTTTGTTTAAATTCATTTAAGTGATAATGTTCCTTATAGTCTTATGATTCACATGCTAACACTGGTATGAAACGTACTATAATGTATGAAAACTCTTCTTTTGTGGCATAGGAGATTAGGACACATCTCCATGATAGGATTAAAAGGTTGGTAGTTCTTGAAACTCTGACTTTACTGACTTTGATACTTGTGTAGACTGTATTAAGGGAAAGCAGACTAACAAATCCAAGAAGGGTGCCAGGAAGAGTTCTGAACTTTTAGAAATCATACACACAGATTTTGTTGCCCTGACATGAGTTCTAGTGGCAAATATTTTATCACATTTATTGATGATTACTCACGATATATGTATCTCTATTTGCTTTATCACAAGGATGAAGCGTTGGATGCTTTCAAAATATAAGCAGAAGTAGAAAAACAATGTGGAAAACAAATTAAGATCGTGAGATCTGATAGAGGTGGTGAATATTATGGTAGATACACTGGTACAGGACAAGCACTTGGCCATTTGCTAAATTTCTTCAAGAGCAAGGTATTGTGGCTCAGTACACCTGCCTGGCACACCATCTCAGAATGGTGTAGCAGAACGGAGAGAAATAAAACATTAATGGATATGGTACGGAGTATGCAAGTAACTCAAAATTCCTCATTCTTTGTGGATTGAAGCTCTCAAAACTGCAGCGTATATATTAAACCGAGTTCCAAATAAGGCGGTTCCAAAAACGCCATTCGAATTATGGAAGGGGTGGAAACCAAGTTTAAGTCATACGATCTGGGGTTGCCTAGTTGAAGTTAGAGTTTAAATCATAAGAACGGAAGTTAGATCCTAGGACTATCATGCATATTTTATTGGATATGCGGAAAAACCAAGGGATATAAGTTTTATTGTCCGAACCATTCCAGTAGAATTGTTGAATCAAGAAATGCCAAATTTCTTGAAAATGATGTGGTTAGTGGGAGTGATCAAATCAGAGACTCAGTCCTGAGAAAATTGATGTTTAGACATGCTTCTACATTAAGTAAAAGATGGTTATTCATTCAAACAAGGTGAATAATGAGGAACCACATCAATCAAAATCCACATTTGATGAGATTGTTTAGAAGATCATTTTGAACAACCTCCGCTACAGGAGGAACAACCAGTTGTGCAACAGTTTCAACAAGAGACTGTTGATACAACATTAAGGAGATCTACTAGAACAAAGAGATCAGCAATTCCTACTGATTATGAAGTGTATATGCAAGAGCTGACTATGACATAGGTATGAGGTGATCAGACACATTTTACAAGCTATGAACAGTAGTAAATCTGAGTTGTGGTATAATGCCATGATAGATGAGATGAATTTATGGCGGATAATGAAGTTTGGGACCTTGTTGAGTTGCCTACTGGAAAGAAACCTATTGGTTGTAAATGGGTATTTAAAACCAAAAGGATTCATTAGGCAACATTGAGAGATACAAGGTAGACTGTGTGCCAAGGGGTTACACAAAGGGAAGGAATAGATTATAAGGAAACGTTTTTCCAGTTCTAAAAAGGATTCCTTTCGTATCATAATGGCATTAGTTGCCCATTTGAATTTAGATTTACATTAAATGGATATGAAAACAGCTTTTCTCAATAGAGATTTGAGGAAGAGGTTTATATGAAACAACCTGTTGGGTTCATTTCAAGTGATGGTGAGCATTTGTTTTGCAAGCTTAAGAAGTCTATTTAGGACTTAAACAAAAGCCTCCGACAGTGGTATTTAAGATTTCACACGTTTATCTCCATTTGGTTTTGTAGAGAATGTCATGAATCAGGTCAGTGGGAGTAAAATCATCTTTCTTGTGTTATATGTAGATGTTATTATACTTGCAACCAATGATTTGGGTTTGTACATGAGGTGAAACAATTTCTCTCTAACATTTTAGTATATGAGGATATGGTTGAGGGTCTTATGTTATTGGCATTAGATTCATAGGGATAGGTCTAACATGTTTGGGACTATCTCAGGAAGCCTTATTAATAAAATTCTTGAGAGATTAGGAGATGAAAGATTGTCACTTAGTGTTGCACCCAGTTAAGGGTGACAGGTGTCAATCTGAACCAATGTCCTACAACTTGAGATTGAAAAGGAACAAATGAAAACTATTCCTTATGCTTCAGCTGTTGGAAGCCTAATGTATGCTCAAGTCTGTATTAGACCTGACTTCGCTTTTGCAGTTGGCATGAGGAAGATATCAAAGTATCCAGGTTTGGATTATTGGAGAGCTGCAAAGAAGGTCATGAGGTATCTTCAAGGAACTAAAGGTTTCATGCTGACTATAGACGCTCCGACATTTTAGAAGTCGTCGGATATTCAGACTCAGACTTCGCTGGCTATGTTGATTCTCGAAAATCAACTCCGGATATGTTTTTATGCTCGCGGAGTGCTATGTCTGGAGAAGTGCGAAACAATCTTTAGTTGCCACTTCACCATGGAAGCTGAGTTTGTTTCTTGTTTTGAGGCAACTACACAGGGTATTTGGTTGAGAAGTTTCATTTATGGGCTTAGAGTTGTTGAGTCTATCTCTGGCCAATAGAGCTATATTGTGACAATTCAGCTGCTGAATTCTTTGCTAAGAATAATAAGAGTGGAAGTCGAAGTAAACACATCGACATTAAGTACTTAGCAATAAGAGAGACGTTAAAGCCAAAGAAGTGCTCATTGAACAATACATACGAGCAGATTTGCTAATCCTTAACAAAAGAATAGCACACAAAGACGTTCAAGGTCATGTTGTTCAAATGGGACTATGTCCGCTTTGTCACTATGAGAGATAATACTTCATTGTCTAAAACTTTGTAATTTAGTTTATTTTCTCTTTTAAGTTGTATACATTTTGGTTGGAGACAAACAAACATTCTAGAGGACCTAGAACAAACATTTGAGGTTTGTTCCTAAAGTGATATTCCACATTTAGCGTTTATTTAGAAAGAGAAAAATTGCATTGTAATACTGGAAGGTAATACTTGTTTAAAGGGACTTACCGCTATGATTCATGTAATTTCCCTTTTCTAATTGCACATACACATATACATCTCTTGTGTTCTGATTATATATCCAAGTTTGGAACAAATGGGAGAATGTTAGACTTTTTGCAATATGGCTACACTTCTCATATAATTATATTTGGTCCTTACTGATGTGGACTGATGTACATACGGTGTGTCTCTTGAGCAGTTGTCTTTGATGGAAAGACAACTGCATATAAGAAAGAGACTTACAGGTCCCCAGTGACGCAAGTTTTATTTTAGTTTCAAAACCATCACTCTAAAATTGCAGTCAGTGGAAGATCCTGTGAATTTCAGAAGGAGCAAGAAGATCAAACAACAATTGCTATGGCTGGAGGTTTGTCATTTATTTCCGCATATATCATGGAGATTTATATTGAAATGATTGTATTATCAATTTTATATGAATATTGGAATAGAATGGGTTTACAATGTACAGTTTGAGAATCGGGGAGAGAAGAAGGAGATGCAAAAATGGAAGTATCTCAGTCATTAGTGTCGTTGGAGTTTGTCGTGGGCGGATTCGACGGAAAATCTCAATCATTGGAGTCTCGACCTTGCAATGAAAAGAGTATGTAGCGATTGAGAATTGAAATGGAATTAGGTTAGGATTTAATTGAATTTGGATTTCTACAGGGTATATATTAGAATGGTGTTTTTTTTTTTTTTTTTTTTTACGATAATTCTCTCTAGAGAAACATCAATAATTATGATGGAGGGTAAAAAAAAATGGCTGTCTAATATACTTTTACGCAATTAATCTTATTCTTATAACTATTTTCAGTTTGCGTGTATTTAAAAAAAAAAACACATAAGCGAAAAGAAGCTTTAACGTAAATACACCAAACGAGAGAACTGGTCATTTTGGTTGGTTGATCCTTTCTTTATAAACATTAAATAGCTTAATCCGAATACCCTCAATATCTGTAAATTACATCTTTGTCCTTGTTTTAATTGTATAACATCTCCTTCACCAACCATCTCGCCCATTTCCTCCGCTATCCACCATGATCGCTCTTTGTTCTCCTCTTCTCACCAAACCCGCCTCCTCCTCCACCCTCACTCTACCATTTTCCCCAAATCTTAAACAAAATCAGGCGACACCGTTTTGATCAAATGGTACAACGTTCCTTCACTTCCAAACTTGATGGCTCGGCATCTATCACCACCCGACTCACATGAGCAAAATTTTACGGCTACAAGTTCCTCTCAACCTCACCCTCATGGGCCAAGGATGGGGCTCCATTTCTTTGCCCTTAACCAATCTCCGCTCCAACTACACCTTCCGGATCTTCCGCTGGACCGAGTCCAAATCAATCCCAAAAAACACGATCACGACCACAATCCCATACCTGGTACGGCCATTTTTGGCCCAATCGGAACAGCTCGGGTTTGCATTGGGCCGTGGGCCGGAGCAGGTGCATTTGGCGTATACGGATGAGGAGAGTGAGTGAGGGTGATGTTTGTGGCGGGAGATGGGGAGAAGAGGTGTGTGAGGTACGGGAAAGAGAGAAGGAATGAGTGACGTGGCTGTGGCACGTGTGGAGAGGTATGAGGTAGATCATTTGTGTCATGCCCCTGCCAATCGGAGCGAGGATGGAGAGATCCGGGTGGATTTTGATGCAGTCATGAAGGGTCTCAAGAAAGGTGTAAGTATATTATCAGGTAATTGATCTTGGCTTTAATTTGATTAGTTTAAATTTCTTGTCATTTCATAGATTGTTGTGTAATCAATTTCTTCTTTTAGTTGGTTAAGATGGATAATTGTGGAAAAAAATTATAGCTTAGTTGTTGAATTATGTCGTTTCCCTATTAATTTTAACTATTAATGAATATGCTCGATTAGTTTAAACATTTCTCCACCTTTTAGATCAGAGTTAATTGAAGCTCTTACGGTAGTTATGATCTCAGTTGCTATTTATATGGTTCATCGGTGTAAGAGTATATGCATCTGAGGAGAAAAATAAATATCCTTTTTTGGCATTGGTGTTGTGCCCCTTGTTCGTTGTAGCCAAAATTGTGGTCGGTAACTGTGTTTACCTCCTTAGCCTATCATTTGAGTAGGAATATCTATGCTGTTTATGACAGGTTGGAAGTGACTCTAAAGGTTGGAGTGAGACTTACAGCTTTGTGTCTCGGAACGAAGATTCAAATGAAACAATAGCTTTTTTATTTGGAGATATGGGAACTGCAACACCTTACACAACATTTGTCCGTACACAAGATGAAAGCATATCCACAATGAAGTGGATCCTTCGTGACATTAAAGCTCTTGGTGACAAGCCCGCTTTTGTTTCACATATTGGAGATATCAGCTATGCAAGAGGTTACTCTTGGTTGTGGGACCACTTTTTCACACAAATTGAACCAGTTGCATCCAGAGTAGCATACCATGTTTGCATCGGTAATCATGAGTATGATTGGCCTTCACAGCCTTGGAAACCTGATTGGTCACAATGGATTTATGGAACTGATGGTGGTGGTGAATGTGGAGTACCCTACAGCCTTAAGTTTCACATGCCTGGGAACTCTTCAGAACCAACTGGAAGCCATGCTCCGGCAACTCGAAACCTTTACTATTCAATGAATGTTGGGGTGGTACATTTTGTCTACTTTTCAACTGAGACCAATTTTCTTAAGGGAAGCAACCAATATAATTTTATAAAGCATGATTTAGCGTCAGTTGATAGGAAAAAGACCCCGTTTGTGGTTGTCCAAGGGCACAGGCCAATGTACACTACAAGCAATGAAGTTAGAGATACGCTGATGAGGGAGAAAATGCTTGAGCACTTGGAACCTTTGTTTGTGAAATATAATGTGAGTATTGCATTGTGGGGTCATGTCCACAGATATGAGAGGTTTTGTCCACTGAATAACTTCACCTGTGGGAGCATGGGCCTGAATGGGGAGGAAGGACAGGCATTTCCGGTTCACATCGTGATTGGGATGGCAGGACAAGACTGGCAACCTATATGGGAACCTAGAGCTGACCATCCAGATGACCCAGTCTTCCCACAACCTTATCGGTCTTTGTACCGGGGGGGTGAATTTGGGTACACTAGGTTGGTTGCTACAAAGGAGAAGCTTACCTTTTCCTATGTAGGGAACCATGATGGGGAGGTACATGATACGTTTGAGATCCTGGCATCTGGGCAGGTCCTCAATGGCGATGGTGATAGTAGTGATGGTGGCATTGGTAGTACAGAAGCCAAGAGTCAGGTGGTTGACTCTACCTTTTCATGGTACGTCAAGGTAGCAAGTGTCTTGGTACTTGGGACTTTTGTGGGCTATGTTCTTGGTTTTGTTTCACACAGTAGGAAAGTAGCTGCTTCTGGAAGAAACTGGACTCCTGTGAAGAGTGATGATACATGAAGTATGTTACATTGAAGCATATTGATTGTTGGAAATTGCAAATATTCTCATTGATCCAATTTTCAAGACCTGGTCCAGTGAGGTATGAAGTTGTCAGCCAATGGTTTCCCACAGTCTGGACTGGATAAGAAGATGGAATAAAATGGTATGGCCATAATGCTTGTGAATAACATTTTGTAGATACGCAATTTCCCATCTATTGTAAAATAAGATTATTGAATGACTCTTTTCATTTAGTTGGAAGGAGGACAGCTTTGAAGCATAACTTTGCCTGTTTGTCAAATTAAGATGTTACTGTACAAGCTTAAAAGTACTTGTATACATGATCTTATGTTACTTTTATATCTTGTTTTGGTGGCTAACAAGTCCCAATCTTCTATGATTCGCATTGATTTTGATGGAATTCTAACGATGCTAAATGTGATTATTGATATATAGGCAAAGCCTCGGAAGTATTGATTTTCTGAAATCTAATATCTTTCTGTGTTCTGCGTGTCTAGGAATTATCAGTTTTCTTAATCTTCCGAACCTACTAGTTGTAACGAGCAAGATATTTTGTGTCCTCAAATTTTTTTCTGCCTGAAGTATCTGGGTCTGGCCTTAGCATTAATATGGTGAAATTCCCGGTCTGAAGGTTTAATTAATGACAGATAACCAAAATGTTCCCTCGAAATACTGTTATTTGTGCAAATTATATAGGCAAATTTTTGTATAACAAAGACTAAAGGATTCGAGGGTCATTGAACCTTGCATGACCTGGCAGGAAATGAATTGGGTTACCGACTCCGCTACTAAAACTCGGGGTCCTGTTGCCAGTTATGAAATCTATTTATTAGTTTTACAAATTTAAAGTCATCAGGCAATATCATTTCGGAAAGCAATATATAAAATCCATTCTCATAAATTCTAAAATTAAATTTCAATTTTTTCCTATTAAATTTAAGCCGAGCATTGTCAAGTACAGAGCTTTCTCTTGTAGTGTAAATATTGGAAACAAATTCTAGTTTAACTGTCGAGTATTCTCCTCTAGTAAATTATTTTTATTGTTCATTTGAGCCTGTCATGTTCGCTTATTTCTGGATATAAAACATTTGATCTTATCATTTTTATAATTTCTCATCCCTTTATTTTGATCTCCCGTATAGATTGAATTATCAAATTGGTCATCTAAAGCAAAAGTAAAGCAATGTTTGCTCCTGGAAAGAATGATCAGTTTTATTAACTAAAAGTTTGAAGTGTAAAATAATACATACATCATATACCAAGGACATATTCCAAAAAAATAAAAAAATATAAAGAAAATTGTAAAAAGAATGTTGTTGTTGCACATCAGAATGAAAATGTAGAAAAGACTGACAGTGGCTAAAGAAATTTCTGAGAAGGTTTATAGTCATTCACTTTCCAAGCAGACGGCGTGTACGCTGGTTTGCATCTTTAACTCGAGAGTTGAGCTCATCCACGTCGTCAGAGAGATGATCAAGAGACTTGTTTTGCCTAGATTTGCCAAATTATTAGAACATTGTGTATTTGTAAGATTGAAGCAAACAAACAAGTGACTTCTTCCAAGAACAAGGCTTGTGGTAAGAAAAACCAACATGAAATCTTAACATGGTTCCAGAAGAAGTATTCAATGAAATTCATAAAATTGTGTACACATAAAAGTTTATTAGAAATTTCATAAGCCAGGAACAACACAACTAACCTGTCAAGTTCGCTTCCCATATCAGCTGCCATGCCCTTCAAATCACCCAAGATGTTACTTAAATCTGAAAGGGCATCATCTTGTTTCTCCTTCTCCAACTGTTTTTGCAAAACAATAGTTACAAGTCCAGCAATAATACTGCTAAAGTTGTATACAAATAATCAACATATGCAGATACAAACCTCTACTTTCTTCATGGCATTTGTTGGTTCAGAAGGTGTCCTACTAGCTGTGCGTCCCCCCGCTGCAGGAGGTATACCCAATTTGTCCCTCTGCTCCAAGTAGTTTTCACTTCTTTTGGATGGTTGATCTGCCAAGCCAAGAAGTTACCAAATAGAATATATTCGAATAAATTCATGAGGAAAGTGAAAGAAGCCAATAATGTTAGCAGACCTGGCGTGGTTAAAGGCCCTGTAATATCTCGAGTCTTCTTTGGCTTCCACGTTTTCGAGAACATGCCACCAAGATCATTTAAGAGTTTCTCACCCTGAAATTGACATTATAAGATTAAGAAAAAAAAAATTCCATCGACAACAAAAGCCACTTGAAGGAATCAAGGAAACAATCACAAGAACACCAAACACTGGCTATGAATGCAAAGACAAAAAGAAATTGAGAAAAAAAAAAAATCGCTTTATGACTATCCATTGCACCACCATGTGTGATCCAAGAAAAATTAACAATAGCAATCTAATTTTGGATATATGCCTATATTGATCCAATTTTTATTTGAAGGTTTAAAAGGGATTTGTTGTTTTGTTATATTAGTCATCATTTCACAGTTTCCTAGTAAACCTTAACGATTAACTGTTCTCAATTTGACTCATCCTTTTTGAGTGAAAGATATTCATTAAAAAAAAAAAGGCTAATGATCTTACCTTACTCAAATCTTTATCAGTCGCAGCAGCCATCTCGTGTGTCCTATGAATTTGGTCACCCTGATGATGCAACATTTCAAGTGTCTTCGTAGCATCCCCTCTGATGTCCTCAGCAATCCTTAGGCAGTTCTTAGTAGTATTAGTTGTTTCCTCGGCCTTATACACAGCATAATTCTCAAGTTGTTGCACACTTTGACTCTGAAGTCCTCCTGAGTCGCGGAAATCATTCTTGTACTTGTCTCTTGATCCTGATGAAGAGTACCCGGACGATGGATTATCACTGAAGTCTGGAGTAATGAGTACAGGTTCAGAAGCAGTTCGCCTTGCCGTCTTTAAACTTTGCTTCTTACATTCATCATCCGAAGTATAAGTAGGCTTTGAAGACGGTTGTGGGTCTACTGGCTTTGGCTTCGAAGAAGACCACAAAAAACCTAACATTTTGAAAATCAACTACAAAATTGTTTAATTAAATGTCCAAAAACCAAAATGGCTGGATCCTCAACCAATTATCCACAATGACACCTGCGAACAAGCAATAAACAATCTCAATTAGAAAAAATTGTATCTTTGCAATCACTTTTGCCATATATGATTAAATTCTAGAACATGTTAATGATGTAAACACCAATTTTTCCTTAAAAAAAGTAACCATGTTGAGGTACCCAGAGATTAATCATCTATAATAAACTGAATTATCGCTACATTAAATATAAAGAAACTATAAATTAGCAATTAAAACATGTAATTCAACAATATGAACCCAGAACTAAGAAAATCACAAATGAAACACATTAAGATACAGTAAATAAGAATATCAATAATAAATCCACCACATTGCAAATGTAAGAACACAGACCAAAGAAAAATGGTTCAAACTACAATCCACGAACAAAATTAAGTTGAAAAGAAAACATGAGAGGGAAAGACAAATGGGCACCTCTTTAAAGAATCCAAATAAAGGAAAAATGGAAATGGGTTTGTGAAGAAACAAGAAGAGAGAGGAAGTGAAGATTAGAAATGCTATGTTTATATGGTTTGATTCTTTGGAGAAATCAAACAGATGGGAGGCGCCGCGCAAAAGGGGACAAGAGGAAGACCAAGGATCTTCTCAGACTGTTTTTTTAGACCGTTGGGTTTCCAAATTTCCCTTTTTTTTTTTTTTTTTGTGTGGAAATTAGGGTGTAAAATAAAGATGACGCGTGTAACTAATTCACAGTTTCATTCCGGTAGAAATTTTGATTGGATTCAATTCGACAAAAAGATTTAGACACAATAGATAATAAGAAAAAGAGTGAATAACAATTTCCCACCCAAGGTTTGCCAGAATTATTTTTCCATCCATAAACTTTGAGAAAAGCTACAAAAAGACTAATACCCTTTACTATTTGGCTTTATAATTTTTTATGAGGATGAATAACATTTTTCCACCCAAACTTTATTAAATGTATTTTTCACCCCTAGTTTGGTTTATATTAATTTTAGGGTTAATAAATTTAAAAAGTATTTTTAAAAAACTTAAAAAAGAAGCCTGACAGACATTGCAAGCCTTGTTCTAGTTGGACAATGGCCAGATTGATGCCACACCAGGTCATTGGGCTTGGAGTGGCTCCGATTTGGCCACAACGGACCAGATCGTGCCTTTTACGACTGACGTGGCCAACTTAGAACAATGATAACGCAACCTTGATCCGGCAATGCTTGGCCAGATCAAGGTCGACATGGCCTTGATCCAACCATGCTTGCCCTGATCAAGGCCAATTTGGCCTTGATCTAACCATGCCATCGAGGCCAATAGCATCGGCTTCGTTGCCAGAGTTGTTAGCTTTTTCTTTTTTCAAATATTTTAATTTGATTTTTCTATACATTTTTTAATTTTTAAATATTTAAAAATAAAATCAGTTATTAAAATAAAAAAATCATAAATCATAAAAAAAAAAAATTTAAAAAAATTTAAAAAAATTTTAAAATTGAAAAAAAAAATAGTTGGCTGGAGTCTCCAGGTGCAATAGTGACCAACTATTTTTTTTCCATTTTTTTATTTTTTTATTTTTCAAATTTTCATAATTTTTTATCTTCAATTTTTCTTCTTTTTTTACATTTTTTTTAGTTTTTTAATTATTTTTTATATAATTTCATAAAATATATACAATTTTAATGAAATGTTGTTTTGTAGTTTTATAAATATTTAGTTGACATATAATAATTTTAGAAACACATATTTGAAAAGTGAAATCTTCATTGTAATTATAGAAATTGAAGATAAGAGTTTAAATAACTAATTTTTAAGTTGGCGAAGGAAATTTTATTTGTTTGTAATTTAGGGGTGTAAGTAACGTTAACCCTATAATATATATTCTGTGAACTGATAAGAATGCCCTTTTGCTGTAAAAACTAATGTCGGAATGTAATGATGGGTGGGAAAATGCTTTTTTCAAAGTTTATGGGTGGTAATAGCTATGGCAAACTTTAGGTGGAAAATTATCAGTCACTCTAAGAAAAATCCCAATCAGTCCAAAGAAATACCGTGCCATGATAATAATGAATATATGCTGTACTTAAATCTTAATATGAATGAAATATTTGTATTACTCATTTAATATAATATATATTTTACCATATTATTTAACTTATGTTTTTATTGAGGGTCATGTATGGGCAAAAAATTGTGTAATACCCAAGATGTCAAAGGTATATTCCTAACTCAAAATAGTCATTTAGATGTTAATTTTATGTTAAAATACATAAAATCTAACTAAGGGTAAAATAGTCAATTCATTTGGAACGATATGAATCAATTATCCATAGAAAAGTATTAGGGGCAAAATAGTCATTTTGCCTATGGATAAGCATTGAAAAAGTCAAGGATGAGTAGGCTTAATTGCATTTAATGACATTAAATAAGTAATAACTATGTTTAGTGCGAAATGACCAAAATGATCTTATATGAAGAATTAAGAACTTATGAGTTATACAATTAAAATAATTGGGCCAATAGTATAATTTTGGAAAATTAATGAAATATTTTCTTATAAATAAGAGAAAATTCGTTCAAGCCAAGGGAGATCGCATTTCTTCAACCTTTCTTCCATTTTCTCTCAAATCTTCCATGAAACAAGCTTTCTTTCTTTAAGTTTTAAAAGAGTTTTGCATAATTTTTCAAGGAGAACAAGATAGGAACCTTGGATCTTCAAGTTGAAAGGTTTAAGGTAAGGATTAAAAACCCTAGTTTTGATGTGATTTGAAGATTTGAAGTAGATGTTGAGGTATAATGTTATATATGTAGGATTAAGGTGTGAAAGAAGATAAAGGCAAAAGTTTGTGTGGAGGAATTCTTTAAAAGGTAAGGAAGAACCTCCCATGACTTTAGGGATTATACTAGGGTTTGTAGATTTTAATGAAACCTTAAATAAGGTTTTAAGGCATAGAATTAGTTGATGACAACTGTAGTTGAACTCATTTATTCTATTTATTGCCTTGAATTCATTATACATGAAGTTATTGCTATTTATGTTTTATGAGTTGTTATTGTTTGATTGAAGAAAATGAGTGTGGATATCGATTATGGCAAAACTTATAGTATTGGAGGCCACATGGTGTTGAATGTTTGCTATTAGAAGTGTTATGTGTTGTTTGCATTAGCTTACAATATATAACAATAATGGATGATTATGGGAATGAGATTTTACACTTCCTTTAAGATGTTAAAGACTATTAAGGGAGATTTTTTGATCCATAAGTTGACCATTGGTTAATTGTCAACAGGAATTGATGTGCATAGTTTAATATGAAAAATTTGGATTTGTAAGTTAGGGGTTATGTTAACACGCTTCATATTTTGACCATAACTTGAGTTATAAAAATTGAAATGAGATGATTCTTGAAACAATAGAAATTTAGACATACCCTACAACTTTTATGTTTAGGCCAAGAGCCAATTCGTTTAGGAATGGATGGAAAATGGCCTAAAGTATAAGCTTCTAGTTTTAAAGTTTAAGATTTAACATAATTAATTCTTATGTATGAATTGATTTATATTGATGTGATTAAGTCATGTACTAATGTTTACCCATTAGTTAGATGATCTTTGAAAGATATCATGGTCATGATGTCAATGCATGATTAATGTTATAAAATGGTTGAAGATGCAATGTAATACATGTTTTAAGATGCTGAATGTGAGCAAGAGGTATGTCAATGAATTGATAATCCTAAATGAATTAAAGTATTAAGCTCACTAATATGTATTTACATGCCATAAGATGTTAGAGATGCATATAACATGGGAAAACACGTAAGCAATCCTTGTATACCGGTTGAGGAAAGATGATATATGCTTTAGATGCTAAATACCGCGTAAGCACGCCTCCGATGATATGCTTTAGATGAATTTGAAGCTAGATGATATGAAGTGCTTAAGACACTAAGAAAATTTGATCGGCTAAATTGTAAATGCTTCATATGCATTTAGTTGCATTACATGAGTTATGATGTTTTTACATCATGAGATGATTTATACTCATATTGGATGATATTTAAAAGTTATATCATGACATGTAATGTTTGTGTACTATGTTTACATACTTATTTGTATGTGTATGCATTGATGTTTATATAGTCATGGGATAAAATGATGAAAACCAAGATGATTTAGAAAAAAAAAAAAAAAAAAAAAAAAGAAGTATACCTAGATGTAAAAGATAAGAGGTGTGTTAACAAATATTTTTAAATGAAGGTCAAATAACACATTTAGAATGAAATAGATCATTCCTTACTGAGCGATTAGCGCTCACTCTTTCATTGTTGATTGCTTTGCAGGTAGACCAGAAGTGAAGGATGCTAGAGACAGCGGGGCTACACGTGAGGGGAGATGATTTATTGTCATCTTGATGTAAATAATGTAAATGATAAATGTTTGTGAAACACCTTTGGAAGCTTCCACTTTATAAATATGTTTTGATTGTGTAATTTTTGGATAAATTCTTAAAGTTTTTGAAATTATAAGTTTGGATCCTGCGTGACATCTTATATGAATGTTTTGGATATTATTATTATTATCCTTACACAAGTTTTTTCTAAATACAACTCGTTTTCCAGACATGTATCCTCGGGAGTCTCATTGGGGGATATTCAGAGGATACCTGACTGGAGGGGGGTTTTACAAATTGTCTTGGGCCTTATCAGACCCAAGTTCGTAACATTTACAACATGGCTCAAGACCATGACCCAATCCCAGGTAGGCCTATTAGCCCATATTACCTATTAAGGTTCCAGTGTTCTATTCAAACCCTAAAGACATTCGCTTCTTATTTCACCACTATCCTAATTCTCCTAGGAGATCCATCTATATCTTAATTCATTTAAGATCTTGAATCTTATATCAATTAGGACTCTTATTATTCCAAAAGGCTAGTAAATCAAAGACTTTCCTATTTACTAAACTTTTATCATTATGGACTTAGAGTCCTACTTGGATTCGAAGATCCTATGACTACTACATAAACAGGGGTCTGCCCTCTCATAAGGGATCCATGATTGAATATTCAATATCGACTACTCAAAATCACCTCCTTACTCCTAAATTCTTGCTCCCGAGAATTCTACACCTTCGTCATGGTTTTGGCCTTCGACAAGACTCCTGGTAATCTTTCTTTCCCTAATTCTCATTAAATTGTCTCTTTCAGTCTTGCTGACTTGAGCGTCGGAGTGCCTACGACAAACATTACCCCTGTGTTTTCCGTAAGCTTCACGCTTGTCTTTTTATGTGTGCAGGTCTAGCGGATTGTCAGTAACTTCAACCTCACCGTGTGGCCCTAATAATCATCTGCCAACGATGACTTGCAACATGAGAGGAGTCACGGAGCTCCCTCTAACTGACATCGTTAATAAAAAGTTTCACCATGATAAGGAAGTTTTTCTTTACTTTTCTTCATTTTAAATCCATTGAAAGTATCTATGAATCATTCACATATCATATTATATTTGTTCAGCATGAAACATAATATTTTGAAGCATTAAAACGCATCTCCCATGTTTATTATTTACTCATGCACCACTTTAAACATTGATCATGTTTTGGGCCTTTATGTGCATCAGTGCATGTCTAATTTCCTCTTTGGAAGGTATTTCATGTTTTAAATATCCTTGTGTGTCTTGGGCTTGTATTAGAATGTCTAAAACATCTTTCTAGAATCGACTTCCGAGCCAAAATCCCAAAACCCTTAGGTAGATTCATTCGACTCTGCAATATATTCAAAACCCATCGAGTCGAATAAAGGTACCGCATATCTTGAAGTCCCCTTGCAGAAACGATTTTTGCTTCTTTCCAAACACCAGAAAAACAAAAAAAGAAACTCAAAACCACCAACTTGTTCCTAAATTCTTGCTCTCGAGAACCTGAAGCCTTCGCCGTAGTTCTGATCTCAGACAAAACTCCCTGTACTCCTTCTTTCCCTTAATTCTTATTAAATAACTTCTTTTTAGCCTTGCTGACTTGAGCGTCGGAGTGCCTACAGAACACCACCCCGGTGTTTCCTGTAAGCTTCATGCTCATCTCTTTGTGTGTGTAGGTCCAACAAATTGTCAGTGGCCTCAACCTCACGGGATCATATCCTATTTCTGTAACCATAGATTTTTTGCATCTACAGGTCATACAAGCGCTTTTTCTAAAAATTAAAAGAAAAATGATTTAAGTTTCATTTGACTCAATGAACAGACATTTTTATTAATCAATAGATACTTTTCTATCAATAAATAAACACATTTTTTACACTTCAAATCATAATATCACATCTCATTCTTAAAATAGAAGTATAAACTTCTTCAACAGTAAAAATCTTACAATTGTCTTTTAGTGATGTTGAGATGTAAAGTTTGAATTCTAAAAACCCCAAGTGTTTGATTTTGATGGTCAAGAATGTTTGTTCTCTTTATTGACTTTCTGGGTTTGAATTACCCTGAAACTATATATTTGTGACTTACCTTGGAACATTGAGTTTGTAGGTGTTCAATAGACCTCCAGGATTAGTTAAGATGCGTATAAATTCACCTAAACACTTTGCTCATTAAAAAAAAAAAAAAAAAGTTATGAATTCTAAAAGTTGGGAATTTTTTTTCTCACATTAGTTGCGGTAACACGTTCAATGTAACTACAATATCATTTAGTAATTCCTAGTAATTGTTTATATCCTTAATATTCTAGATTTTTATAATTAAATTGATAAAAAGGAATGATGCTTCAGAAAAATCTCAAAGTCGGCGTGAATTATAAGGAAATTAGATTTACATAAGCATTAAGATTTTTTCCATATAAGATATATAATATGTCAAATCAAGGAATTATTTAGCTAACAAAATGGCATTTACATATGTTTTAGATAACAATTACACAATCAATATATGTTTTAGATAACAATTACACGTTAAGATTTAGTCGATTAAAAAGGTACGGTACTACAAATCAATGTATGTACATTTATATAATTTTTGCAATTTAATAATTATCAATCACGTCTAATTTACTAATGAGTTAAGGTAACAATAAGGCTAACACTCAATTATATATTTAGAATTGACAAATAAATCTCAATCATAAAAACTTAAGTCTTACAATTTAAAGTAAAATCTAAATAATCATTTAATATCTTAAAAAGAACTAATAATGTGTTTATATAGGGTGGTGACAACCAACCCTACTCTTAATAAATAAGGAAATAAAATCCAAATTAATTAAGAAATGAAATCCTAAATAAAATAGGAAAAAATGAGCAAAAAACATAAATTACCCTTAAACATGTTGAAATAGTGGATTTTGGGCCCGAAAACGACCCTCAATCAGGGAACCACGTTGCCACATCATCGAACTCAAAACGAGCTTTCCATTAACATATTATAAGCCTTGTAACTCTTTCTGGATCAGAAGTTATAGTTATTTTAAGTTAGTCTACTTGTGTTTGGGCTTCTGACGCCCAACTCTCTCTAAAAATTCATCTATTAGACGTTTTACGTCATTTACGCACAGATAAAGCAAAAAAAAATTATAATCCTTAGATGTGGTATTCTAATTTATTTTATAAACACATTCCACTCCAGTGGCTCACTACAACAAAAAGGCTTTTAGCTACGATTTCAAAATTCATCACCAAAGATAACTATTAGCGACAAAATATGAAATTGGTTGCCAATAGTTTTGCAAATTTTCTAATCCTTGCACGAGATGGTGGGAAGCAAATTGACAACGGACTTAGTGACGACATAATTTGTCATACAATGTTTTTGCCGATGAAAATAAAAAAAGTGACACCCAAGTTGTTTCGCGACATAATTATATGTCGCTGTGGATACTTTTAAGAGACAAAAATAATACAAAACATAGCCAAAAGTATTTAGCAACGCAAATGCACGGCGCCATAAAATGTTTTTGGCGACGAAAATATATAAAGCGATGCCAATGAAGTTTAGCTACGCAACAAAAGGCTGGTCGTAACACCTTTTTGGCGACGAAAATATAAAAAATGACGCAAAATCCGTCTGGCTACACAACAAATTGCTCATCGAGAAACAATTTTGGCAACGAAAATATAAAAAAACGACGCAAAATCCATCTAGCTAAGCAACAAATTGTTCATCGAGAAACGTTTTTAGCGACGCAAATATAAAAAACAACACCAAAAACGTATTGTGACGCAATCTATGTTTTCTCGTGAAAACGTTTTGGTGTCAATTTTCTTAAAATCGTTGCCATTTGTTAGAATTTAATTTTTAATATAATTTTATATTTATATGACAATAACTGAAAGCATAAAACTAATCAGTAATTAATAAAAGAAATCAAAATTATTATTATTATAATTATTTATTTTGTAAATACGAAAAGCACTATGGAGTAAATTGTTTTTTAGGTTTCCGTTGTTGGTAGCTTAAGTTTGGTACTTGTTTGTTGCTATTTAGAATCATTATTATTTATTATTGTTATTATTATTAGGTTATTGATAATACTATTTTTTTATAATAATATTATAATAATTTTATAATATTATTTAATATTTATATTTAAATATTAAATATTAAATATTAAATTTAGTACATTAAATTAATAATATTTATTAAAATTAATGCACAAAGAAAAATCACATCACAATTATGCAAATTAAATTTGGATGACAATAATAAATATTATTAATTCTCAATAGCATCTTCAACTTGTACATCTTCACTTCAAGTGGTACAATTTTCATCACTTATCTCATTTTCACTATCATCATTTATGAAACCGATATCATCATCGCTAACTCTACTACTTGGCTCCACAAATTGAACAACCTCTGGTTCCACATCCATCCTATGAAGTTCTTCTTGTTCATTAACTTCCGCATCAATATGAAAACTAAATTCATCTGAATTATTGGCTTGATATGCATCATGCGTTGTTGATTGATCTTCCTCAATTTCGTTGGGAATGTCGTACAAATGGCTATGTTGCACCTTCTATATTACTTTCCAGTTAGCCCCTAACTTTGGATCATCAATGTAGAAAACTTGTTTAGCTTGATATGCTAACACATCAGGATCATCGGCATACTATTTGTGATTCACATTGATGCTTGTAATGTGAAAATCCCTTCGCACCCATTTCTTTTTAGGGTCAGTGTCAAACCAAGTGCATTTAAACAAAATCACACATTTGTCATAAATATAATTCACTTCAACAACTGAATCAAGAATTCCATAAAATTCCATCCTCTCACCACCACCACCACCACCACCATTATCATCATCTTTAAGTTCCTCATACACTAAACCACCACTATTTTGGGTTGTGAGTCAATCATCATGATCTTTCACAATGAATCGTATTCCATCAACAATACAAGCAGTATCTGTAGACAAGCGTCTATCAGGCTTACACGCTAATGAATACAAATCATTAGTAGCCTCAATTGCTCCTTGAGAACGTAACACTTTCATCTATTAAAAAAAATGATTAAAATATATGATCAATATAAAAGTTGAAAACCATAAAATAAAAAAAATAAAAAATAAGACTCCAAAATGTTCGACGACTTACCCGATGTTCAAGCTAGTCAGGAAACATTTTTTGTTGCCTTTTTAATATTTCAACCTCTGAAATATTAGTGCCTTCACGTTCTTTTTCTAATTCAAGCATGTGCTCACTAAATATTTTTTTGTAAGATACAACAAAAGATTAAACAAAGTTAAAACATATCATATAAAATGACAAAATAAAAACCTCACAAAAACAAAAAATTCATAAGGTTAGCAAAATATCACTTACTCTAAATAATCACGCAATTCCATACAATTATTAAGAATGTACCAATGTATTTTATCAATTTTTGCTTGTGGTAACTGCATTAGTTGCCTCCCACCATATGGACTAACTCTATGCTTGAAAATAGATGCATCACCAACTTTGTCATTGTCATTAAAATTGCACTCTAGTCGATTGAATTTAGTCTCAATATCATGAAGATACATAGAACATAATGTCAATGACTCATTAACAATGTATGCCTCGGCAATAGAGCCCTCGGTTCTTGCTTTATTCTTTACATAAGATTTATAAGTTCCTAAAGCCCTTTCAATTGTATACATCCTTCGAAATCCAACTAGTCCTGCAAGTCTTGCCTCACGTGGTAAATGAACAGCTACATGAACCATGATATCAAAAAAGGGCGGTGGAAAAATCCTTTCTAATTTACCAAGTATTAACATGAAATGTTCCTCCAACTTGTGCAACACATCCTTTTTAACGACTTTGCACAAATTTGTTGAAAAAAACAAGATAACTCCACCAATGCAGTATAAATGTTACATGGCAAAAATTTCCAAATGCAATGGGAAGAATTCGTTGAAGTAAAACATGACAATCGTGACTTTTAAGTGATACAAGTTTGCCATCTTTAACACTTACATTTTTTGATATGTTAGCTGCATAACCATCAAGAAATTTAATCGTCTTAAGAAACTAACAAAGTCTTTTCTTTCTTGTAGTGTCAAAGTGTATGTTGCACGTGGTTTAATGTATCTATCAGACTATCACCAATTTTCACCAAATGCAATTCCTTCCTCATGTTCATATCTTGCAAATCCATTCGAGCTTTATTAATATCCTTCAATTTTCCATCAATGCACAAAATTGTCCCAACAACATTATCACAAATATTTTTCTCCACATGCATGACATCTATATTATGTCGTACTTTTAAAGATGACCACTATTCCAATTTGAGGAAAATACTTTTTTTTTGGTCCAATTCAATTCTGTTGGTGTAAGTTTTTGCTTTCTATCTTGATTACTTGGGTTCTTTCCCAATTTCACCATCTCAACACTTCTCAATTGATTCAGAATATTGACCCCTGATAACTCCCTTGGTGTAGCTCGAATTTCTAGTTTATTATTGTGTAGTCGACTCTGTCTCCATGCATGCCCATAATGTAAGAATCGTTGATGATCTGTATAACATATCTTACTTCTCAACCGTGTAGATGAAGTCTCCTTGTTACATACTGGACATGTCATATAACCTTTAGTGCTCCAACCCGATAAATTTTCATATGTTGGAAAGTCATTAATTGTCCATAAGAGAGCAACATGTATTTGAAAACTCTTGCCAGTTGAAAAATCAAATGTCAACACAACAACCGACCATAACTCTTTGAGTTCTTCAATTAATGGACGTAAAAACACACCAATTTCTCTACCAGGTGATTGTACCCTGGTATAAGAAGAGACATCATCAAGTATGGCTCTTTCATACATTTCCACAGTGGTAGATTGTAGGGTACAAGAATAACTGGCCACATGCTATACGAATTAGACATATTACCAAAATGATTAAAACCATTTGAAGCAAGTCCCAATCGAACATTTCATGCATCACTAGAAAATGATGGATATAACCTATCAAACTCTTTCCACTCCTCCCCATCAATTGGATGTCAAAGCACACCGTCATTAACTCGCTTCTCACTATGCCACCGCATATCAACCGATGTATGCCTCGACATAAATAATCTTTGCAATCTCGACTTCAACAGAAAGTATCTAAGTACTTTATGTGGTATCTTTTTCCCAGTTCCATTATTCAACTTATAACGAGATTCATCACATACAGGACAATTTTCCAATTTCTCATTTTCTTTCCAAAACAATGCACAATCATATTTGCACGCATGAATCTTTTCACATCCAAGTCCCAGGTCCTGTAACATTCTTTTAATACCATAGGTGCTTTTTGGCAAACTTAAACCTTCTGGTAATACCTCATTCAACAGTGTAAGCAACATATCAAGTGACTTGTTGCTCTAAAGGTTGAGAACTTTCAAATGCATTGGCCTAACCACATAAAAGTTAAATCAGATAATTTACAACCTGGATACAACTTCTTCCCTGCCTCACTATATAAATGATCAAAAGGTTCATGCTCATTGTTACTATTTTCCTCATCAATTGCATCTGCTTTTACATTCATGTTATCCTAGTTGAAACTAGTGGAGGTAGCAAGGAGACAAACATCACTTGACACATTTAACATATCATCATTAATGTCTACACCATTAGAAGTTGGTTGGTCCATGTCAGTAGAATGCATTGGATCGGTTGGGGCTCTTACAACGTCAAATAGACTATCTCCATGAAAAATCCAATTTTCATATGTCCTCGAAAATCCATTCATAAAAAGATGTTTCTTAACAACACTAATTGACTTAAAGAAGACATTAAGACACTTACGACATGGACAACGTGTGTTCCCATCACTATCAACATGATTTCGAGCAATTTCAATAAATATGCGCACACCGTTGGCATATTCAGTTGACAACCTATTAGGATGATGAATTAAACTCTTACCATCTACATCATACAATTATAATGATTATGAACTATCCACCACACATAGAGAACAAACTTGATCAACTTGATTAGAAAATATAAGACATAAAACAGAATAAACATTCGCACATTGGGGGAGAAGACTGAAATAATATTTGGGGAATTTAAAGAACAACAAAGACATCTAATAATACTGATTTAAATTAATTAATGTTTAATTCCTACTGGAGGAAATTTATTACGTTATTATCTAATCCACCATTGAAAGATACAAGACATAAACAAAAGCTAGCTTATTTTGTATGATAAGACTTCTATTTATTTTGTGTAATACCAGCATTTATAATGTACTACAAGAATATTTTTGTTTGGTGACTTTTCAAAAGGGAGATTCACACTAGTCTACTTGTCATTTTGCCCTAATTCATTTTACATTAAATAAACAAAAGTTGGCAATTTGGACTGGACTTTTCTAATTTGATTCTCAGTCTATTGGCTCTAATTGAGGCCAATGAGAATAAGTGATGTACTTCTGCATATATAGATTGGTAGTTCATGTGACAATCCCATGTTTGTTTGAGTTGATTGAGACAAAGTAGGAAAGTGAGGTATACGAGACATAGCTCCACATTCAAAAAAGAAAAAGAGCAAATGGTATTCCATCAGAATCAAGCAATTCAAAACATTTTGTGCATATACAAGACATAGCTCCACATTCAAATCTGAACATTTAAAACTTTGTATGCATATATCTCAACCATTTTAATTGATAGAGTTTTCAAAGTGAAAATATATAAAGATATATTCGTCAAGCTCTTAAATATATAAAGAAAATGTAGCATAAAAATCTGTTATGCCTAAAAAGTCAGTGCTGACGTGGACTCTCGTCCGCAAGAGCCAATCAGAATTCAGGAAGGATTTGTGCCGTCTAGACGTTGCCACGTCACGCAATGACGGAGGAGGTATGGTTCTCGTCAGTGCAGCAGATGAATGCCAGGCTTGTGAGTGGCTAGGAATCGTCCATCTGTCCAAACCCTACGCAATTTAAGGATATCTCTCATGCAGACAACCAATGAGAAGCGGGTTAGGAATTGTATCCCACCTGCTGGACTATAGGCTCATGATTATTACCTTGAATCCTCCCACTATAAATAGAGAGCTCCTCTCTCATTTACGGGATTGACTTATCTTAGTCTAAAACAGCATACACACACACACACTCTCTCTCTCTCTCTCTCTCTCTCTCTCTCTCTCGCTCTCTCTAATATATATATATATATATATATAATATATATATATATTCTCACTAGATTATAACTCAGCTCGCTACATACAACCTGACTGTAACACCTATTAATACAACCACAGTGGACGTAGGAATCGCTTTTGAGCATCTGAACAACTTAAAAAACCGTCTTTTGTTTACTCTCTTGCTACACATTTCCATATCACGTGTAACCTTTAAGCCCGCTTAGCATTTTGCACGTGTGAGTTGTTGGTGTCAAAATCAAGTATCAACAGTTTGGCGCTAGAAGGAGCATATGATTTAGTATCTGCTGTTCATCAGAAACCTCTGACTAATCCGTCCTACCCATCAGCAAATGGCTCGCGGTTTCGAAACTGAGCAAACTAACTTTGACAATGAGGAAATCTCCCAAATACAGCATGACACTTCTCTCAAAGTGCTGCCAGTCCAACAGAGTATCATGGCGGATATTCCTTCAACCTTATAGCTTGACCCAGCCATGATGAGTTACCTGTAGAGGTTCAATAATACTCTCCAAATGGTTAGCCAAAGGCTGGACCGTTTGGATTGGGTCGTGCCGCTAGAGTCCAATGAAGCGGTGCCACTGCCAAAGATGCCTACAAGTCATGCGAAAGCGCAAAAAAGGGCAAAAACCCGTACCTCGAGCACTGTAGTGTGTAAAAGTAAGGGAAAGCAAGTGGCAAGTAGACCAAAAGGCTCCACGGGACTAGCGAACACCGATTGTGCAACGGGCAGAATACCCGTGGCATTGCGACTCAGTGACATGTCGCAGCATGAGCCATCCCACGCCACGTCGCATAGGCACTCCCACAAAAGTGCAAGGTAGGGAGATTCCCAATATTGCCGAAATGACGACCTCGACCGTCGTTATATGGGAAACTCCTGTCATTCGCGGGTCGGTTCAGACCATCAAAGAGATTGAGAAAACTCCTCGAGCCATTCAATGCCTTCACATGACCCCATCCAACATGTGTCAAGGTTTGTTGGAGCTTTCGGTCGAGTTAAGGAAGAGCCCGATTTGCGGTCTTTCCTCAACCGTAACTGTGAGGGTTGAACCCACGTTGCAAAAAGTGATCCCCAGGCAGCTCCACTGCCTCAGATTGAGGAATCATAGCAACCTTTGGATCAACTCAAGGCTTAACAGAATGAGCATGGAAAGGTCACAGAGGCGTCTCCCTTTTCCCCAGTAGTTTTAGCTGCTCCTCTCCCATCAAGATTCAGAATGCCTGACATGCATGCATTCTATGGGAATTCAGATCTGCAGGATCACCTTTATAAGTTCAACGACCTCATGGAACTCTACCAAGTCTCTGACTTGGCCAAATGTCGCTGCTTAGCAATAACCCCTGGTTTAGGTCACTTCCCGCGGGATCAAATGAGCTCATCATTCTTAAGACATTCTAGGCAAATAGGAAGTTCTCAATGTTGTTGAGCTACCTGAGCAACATACGGTAGGAGAGGGATGAATCACTCCAATCTTTTATAGACAGGTTCCATAGGGAGCTTCACAAAGTGACTCATACTCTCGAGGAGTCCGTTCGGACTCTTATTATCGCGGGGGTTCACCCGCAGACAGATTTGTGGAAGAAATTGTAATCTGAGGATGATGTTTCCCTCACTCATTTCTATAACCTCATTGAGAAATACCTCCAAATTGAAAATTCGGTGGCCGCTCTTAATCGCCACGGCCTCGGTCCCTTGACTAGTGCTCTCGACCGGGGGGAGAATAGTAGAAGGTTTAATCGTAGATGGGCTAATGATGATCAGCGGAAAGGAAAGAAGCAGCGATTGAGCCCAAGACTTATGCCCCGGTTCCTTGTCGTGATCGCGACAAAAATTAATATACTCCTTTGAATGCCTCAATGTCGGCGATTCTGGATAAGTCAGAGAAGGCCAACCTACTCAGAGAGCCAGAGCCCATGAAGAATCCCCCCTCAACTAGAAACAACAAAAAATATTGTCGCTATCATCAAGATAACGGGCATCACACCGATGAGTGTCAAGCTCTCAAGCAAGCAATCGAAGACTTCATCAAGCAAGGATATTTCAAAGAGTATGTCGATGGTCCAACTCCCGTTCGGGAAAAGGATCAAGAGGAACAAGGGAAAAGTGTCATGGTTGCAAGGGTCTCTACTGTGTAGGGATCATCTTTGGAGAACTGCACCTCGCCGGGAATTCTCGAGATGCCCAGGAGAGGTATGCACAGGAAGCCCATCTTGACCCTGTGAGTATAATGAGCACGGTGTCGCAACCCACTAATGTTCGCCGGGAAGAAGAGATTACCTTCTCTGAGAAAGACACAGTGCGATTGCATCATCACCATGAGGATGCACTCATCATCGCGCTTGAAATAGGTCGGTGCGCAATCCACAAAATATTGGTGGACAGTGGAAGCGTTGTGAATATCCTGTTTCAGCGAGCTTTCGAGAAAATGCAACTTGACGAGGTAGACTTAAAGCCTGCCTCTATCCCTCTCTATGGTTTTACCGAGGATCATCTGATTCCTAGGGGAATGCTTTCACTCTTGGTCATATTGGGTGAAACCAACGAAATGACCAAAATGAAAAAAATTTTAGTGATAGACTGTCCGTCCGCCTTCAATGGGATTTTGGGACAACCTTTACTGAGAAATTTCAAGACAGTCACCTCCATCTATCATCTAAAAATGAAGTTCCCCACCCCGACGAGGATCGGGGAAGTAAACGGATCTCAACATGAATCCCGCGATTGCTACATAAGAGCAGTGTAGATGGCATGCAAGGGAAAATGAAGGCCAATAGGCATCCCTGAGCAGGCTCTGGTGATCAGCAAGATCTAGCTACAACCCGACCCATTAGAGGATAACATGGATCCTCGCATCCAAGAGTGCCCTCACAGTGGGCCAATTGAGGACTTATCTAAGGTGTCAGTTGATCAAAATGAGCTAACGCGAGTGTTGAGAATCGGGAGTAATCTCAACCCTCAGCTCGCCAAAAACCTGACAAGCTTCCTCAGAGAGAATGTCGACGTTTTTGCATGGACTCGTGCTGACATTATCGGGATCAACCCGAATGTCATATGTCATGCACTAAACATTGATAGTGCGATCAAGCTGGTTTTCCAAAAAAGAAGAGCAATGGACCTGGAACGCTATGCTGCTTTGAAAATTGAGGTAGATAAGCTCATTTAGAATGGATCCATTCGAGAAGCGCTTTACCTAAGCTGGATTGCAAATCTGATCTTGGTAAAGAAGCCCAATGACAAGTGGCGAACCTGTGTTGACTTTACCAACCTCAACAAAGCTTGTCTGAATGACAGTTTTCCCTTGCCAAGGATCAACCAGCTTGTCAATGCCACCTCTAGGCATGGCCTGCTAAGTTTTATGGATGCCTACTCGGGATATAATCAAATTCTGATGTACACATCGAATGAAGAGCATACCTCGTTTATTACAGATTGAGGACTCTATTATTACAAGGTCATGCCCTTCGGCCTAAAAAACGTTGGGGCAACTTACCAACTATTGGTTAACAATATGTTTTTCGAGCATATCAAAAATTAATAGAAGTCTATGTTGATGACATGTTGGTCAAGTCGCATGTTGCTTTTGATCACATAACACATCTCACTGAGATGTTCGACGTACTCTGAAGGTACATAATGAAGCTCAATCATCTTAAATGCTCATTCAGAGTATCCTCGGAAAAGTTCCTGGGGCATATGGTTAACTAGAGGGGAATCAACATCAACCTCAAGAAGATCCAAAATCTCCTTCATATGAAAAGCCCGACCAACAGAAAACAAGTTCAGAGCCTAAATGGGAGAATAACGGCTCTTAGTCACTTCATATCGAGAGCAACAGATCGTTGCTTGCCATTTTTTAATATACTCAAGGCTGACAAGAAGTTTGAATGGAATCTAGAGTGCGAGCAGTCTTTTTAGAGTATAAAAGAACACCTCGAGTCACCTCTCTTGTCCAAGCCTCTTCCTATAGAAATTCTACTCTTGTACCTATCCGTCTCTTAGCATGCTATCAGTAGACCTAGCAAAACGAGTTCAGACCCGCGGGTTGGCCCATACCCGGGTAAAAAATATAGGACATGGGTTTAATACATTGGACCCGTTTAATTTCCACCCGTACCTGGACCGACCCATTTTTTGACGGGTTACACGAGTAAACCTGCGAGTGCTCGCGGGTACCTGTTTTTTTTCAAAGCTGAACCCTAAGTCCCTAATCCACTAACGCCACCGAACTCTAAAACAAACTTTCTCTTCTCTCTCGTGCTCTCTCAATCTCTCATCTCATCACTCTGTTCAGTGTTCATTTCAGTAGACTCTCATCACTCATCACTGCCATAATCAGTCATCACTGTCATCATCAGTCATCACTCTCATCCGTGAACCGTCATCCCATTCCCAGACCCACCATCGCTGATAGTCGTCATTCATCCTCGTCGGCTAGTCATCTCTCTCTCTGTCATCATCGGGCGTCGGCTCGTCATCTCTTGTCTCTCTCCATCGCAAGACTCCATCATTAAGGGTATGTAGTATGTACTTGTGTAAAAATGTTCAAATTTCTGAGTTTTAGAGCTAAACTAGATGTTCTTAGATGTGAGACTCCATCCTGAGACCTTGATTAGATTGGTCTGAGGCTCTGAGCAGATGTTTGGATAGGTTGTGATTCTTGTGCTGATAACCAAAATCCTTGTGATAGAGTAATTGTTTTGTTCTTTGTTGATAATATTGGGTGTCAATTTATAAGGACTCAATATTTCATGTTTTTACATGTTTTACACACTCTATCCTTCTTCTATGTATTTTTTTTTTAATTTATTGGTTGACATGCTTATATGCAGCCCGGCAGTGGAGTTTATACAGTGGGTGATTTCATGACTACGAAAGAGGATTTGCATGTTGTAAAACCTGCAACTTCTGTAGATGAAGGTATTTTATATGTTTAGATTAATGTCTCAAATGACAGATTACGGTAATTTTTTTTTTTTCCTTTTTTCTTTCTTTTGGTTTTCTAATACATTTATTCTTTGTGGCAACAGCTCTGGAAATTCTTGTGGAAAAGAGAATTACAGGTTTTCCTGTGATTGATGATGACTGGAAATTGGTAAGTTTTCCTTACCTTATGTTGTTAGTTTAATCTTTTTATGTGTTAGGCTTCTTTTATTGGTATTGATTGTGAGTTTAGTTTTGGTGTATAATTCTTGTCAACTACTAATCTGTTTTGATGATTTTCTAAGTCTTTAAAGTTCATCAATTTTTGCAAACACATTTTTTTTAATAATATTTTCTAATTAATTGTGTACCCGCCCACCTGATCCACACCCATACCTTCCCCACACAGAAACTTAAATTAGTTAAATCCCTCACTGAGGTTGATATGAGGGGGATTTGTTCATTGGACTTCGTTGCTTCCACTATGACATATCTAACCAACTGGTTATCTGGTGGTCTGTGATCTGAGGATCATGTGTGGGTAATTTGAAATAACAACCAAGAAGACAACTGTTTTCTTCAAACTATGCCTTTTTCCTTCCACCATACAGCTAAGGATGTAATCACTTTTCTGTAACCCATTCAGCATAATGGAATAAACATACTGTCTTTAAAATTAGGCATAAATATGTTTATTTTAAAACCTATAAATTGTTGAGATTATCGATTCATAGAGAGAAACCCACCATCTTGCCTGTTGGGGGATGTTCCAGAGTTCAGCTGTTGGGGGAGAACCACCATCTCTCATGCTTACTATGGAAACTTATCTAGTTCAGAATTTAATAGTTCTGGGGTATTTATCAAATGTTATGTGTTTTCTTCTCAATAAGTTCTTTTCCTTTTCTTTTAGAGAGGAAAAAAAAATTATGTTTCTTTGTATGTCTTGTTTTAAATTGTTCATTTTTTATGTGAGATGATGTGGGAATAATTTAACTTTTGGCTGTTGCAGGTTGGTCTTGTTTCAGATTATGACCTCCTAGCATTGGATTCTATATCAGGTATGCTAAATTCATCAAAATCATCTTTTTGTGTCAAATCTCCTCAGAAAAGTCTCATAGGTTTTGGCTTTTTCTCTTTCATATGCTCTGTGTTTAATCAGTATTACTGTTTATTTTTATTTTTATGTTCTGCTGGGAATCAGTAATACTTTTTATGAATTTTTTATAAACACTACATTGCAAAAAGTAGGGGTTACAATAGTCAGTTNTTAGGCTTCTTTTATTGGTATTGATTGTGAGTTTAGTTTTGGTGTATAATTCTTGTCAACTACTAATCTGTTTTGATGATTTTCTAAGTCTTTAAAGTTCGTCAATTTTTGCAAACACATTTTTTTTAATAATATTTTCTAATTAATTGTGTACCCACCCACCTGATCCACACCCATACCTTCCCCACACAGAAACTTAAATTAGTTAAATCCCTCACTGAGGTTGATATGAGGGGGATTTGTTCATTGGACTTCTTTGCTTCCACTATGACATATCTAACCAACTAGTTATCCGGTGGGGACTCTTACTAATTGATGATATCAGATTTTATTTCTCAAACTCCTTACTATTACAGGAGATTGGGCCCACTGGTCTGTGATCTGAGGATCATGTGTGGGTAATTTGAAATAACAATCAAGAAGACAACTGTTTTCTTCAAACTATGCCTTTTTGCTTCCACCATACAACTAAGGATGTGATCACTTTCCTATAACCCGTTCAGCATAATGGAATAAACATACTGTCTTTAAAATTAGGCATAAATATGTTTATTTTAATTGCTATTTTTGGTATTAGGTAATGAATATAAGCATTTAAAAAAGAAATACATAGATGAGTCCTCTGAACGAAAGCGGCTTTACAATGAAGTGATTGAGCTGAAAGGCAATATTAGGGTCTTCTGCCGATGTAGACCTTTAAATCAAGCTGAAATTACTAATGGGTCCAGTTCTGTTGTTGAATTTGACTCTTCTAAAGAAAATGAACTACAAATTGTTTCTTCTGATTCTTCTAAAAAGCAATTCAAGTTTGATTTTGTGTTTAAGCCCGAGGATAATCAAGGTAATCCCTGATCTCATGAATGATTTTTACAATGCAAAGCAATTGCTATAATGGATATTGAACTGTTTAAATATTTAATCCTGGGTTTCTAATATATGCAGAGGTTGTTTTTGCACAAGCTAAACGTATTGTGACTTCAGTACTGGATGGCTATAATGTCTTCATTTTTGCATATGGACAAACTGGAACTGGGAAGACATTTACAATGGAAGGTACACCTGAAAATAGAGGAGTGAACTACAGGACTTTAGAGGAGTTGTTTCATATTTCCAAAGGTAGAACTAGTGTCATGAGATATGAGCTATTTGGTAGCATGTTGGAGGTTTACAATGAGAAGATAAAGGACCTTTTAGTTGAAAACTCTAACCAACCTTCTAAGAATGTTTTTTCTTGAATATTGGATTATGTATTAGTTTATTTTAGTTGGTATTTATAGTTTATTGACTTGTTTTGTTTGTTTGTGTAATTGTGTATTAATGATTATGTATTTGTTTATTTTGGTTGGTATTTGTAGTTTTGTGTTATCTATTATTGTTTGTTTATTTGTTATTTGTTTATTTTGGTTCCTATTTGTTTATATTCTAAATTGGATTGCATTTAGAGTAGTTGATTTAGGGGGTGTAAAGTAAAAAATTAAAATTGTAGGAATTTTGGTTTGTAACTGTCATAATTGAAAACTATTAGGGGTGAAAGTAAAAATTAAAATCTAGAGAGAGAAAAAATGGGTACCCGTGGGTCCACCCATACCCGTATAGGGTAGGGTACAGGTCTAATATTTTGGACCCGTATACCTTGACCTGTATTGGGCCCATACCAGTTTGGCCCGTACCCGTTTGGACCCGACCTGTACCCGACCCACCCGCCCATTTTGCCAAGTCTAGCTGTCAGCATAGCTCTCATTCGGGAAGAGGGTAAAGTTTAATGGCCAACATATTACGCGAGCAAGTGACTACTGGACGCCGAGATGTGGTATCCAGAAATGGAGCGATTAGTTTATGCCCTGCTGATCACCTCCAAAAAGTTACAACCCTACTTCCATGCCCACACAATCCATGTTCTGACCAACTACCCACTCAGAAAAGTTCTTCAAAAGTTGGAAGCTTCGGGTAAGTTACTCAAATGGGAAATAGAACTGAGTCAGTTTGATCTGTATTACAGACCAAAAGCAACCATCAAAGGTAGGCTGTTGCCAATTTCATTTCGGAATTCTCGTACCAGCCAAATTAAGAATCTGAGTAGCAAGCTAGCAAAGTCATCCAGGAAACTGTTCAGAACTTATCGACTTGGAGCCTCTATGTCGATGGTTCCTCAAACAGGAAAAGAGTCAAGGCAAGTCTTCTCCTCCTCAGTCTTGAGGGGACTCGCATCCATGGAATTCTTCGATTTAGGTTCCAAGCTATGAACAAGGAGGCCGAATATGAAGCGTTGCTCGCTGGACTGCAATTAGCGAGAGAAATGGGATCAAGCGCGATCAATATTCACAGTGATTCCCAGCTGGTTGTTAATCAGATCTTGGGAGAAAATCAAGCCAAGGAAGAGAACATGATCAGCTATCTGAAGAAAGCTAAGGCCGCACTCGAGTCTTTCAAGCACTTCACGATCAAGCAAAATCTAAGAGACAGTAACTCTGTCGCGGACGCCTTGGCAAGAATAGCCTCGTCGCTAGACTCAAATGTGCCGGAAGGTATTCCAGTTAGGTACATAGAGATTCTTAGTATTAGCTCGCCCGAGCAAACCATAGCTACAACAGAGTCAATTTCCTAGATGACTCCAATCATTCAATATCTCCGAGATGGGACTTTGCCCAGTGACAAGACTGAGGTAAAATTCCTGCACATCAGAGCTGCTCGTTACACGCTTGTCGGAGATCAATTGTACAAGTGAAGGTTTAACACCCATCTCCTTTGATGTGTAACTGACGAAGAAGTAGACTATATTATGAGGGAGATACATGAAGGGATCTACGGTAATCACACTGTCGCATAATCCCTCGCCAACAAAATTGTTTGCCAAGAGTACTATTGGCCTCTACTTCCAAAAGACACTTTCAATTTTGTGAAAAAGTGTGACAAGTGCTAGTGGTTCGCAAACATCCTGCGAGCTCCTTCCCACCAGCTCACAACAATGACTAGCCCTTGGTCATTCTCCATGTGGGGAATTGATCTTATGCCAGCCGGAAAAGGGGGCATCAAGTCTGATGTGTTCGCAGTAGATTACTTCACCAAATGGGCCAAGGCTGAACCATTTGCCGCGATCACTACAAAAAAGCTCAAAGACTTCGTCTTCAAGAATATAGTGTGCCACTACGGGATTCCTCATACACTCATCTCTGATAATGGGAAGCAGTTCGATAATGAGGAATTCAAACAGTTTTGCGATAAGCTGGGGATCCATAAAAAGTTCACCTCAATCGCAAGACAGCAAGCTAATGGTCAGGTTGAAGTTGTCAACAAAACTATCAAGTACACTTTAAAGGCCAAGCTTGGCGCTGATAAGGGTAATTGGGTCGTTGACCTCCCAGAAGTTCTATGGGCATATAGAACAATTCCGAGAATCTCTACTTCAAAAACGTCTTTCTCACTAGCATATGGCTGCGAGGCTATGATCCTAGTGGAATAAGGAACTGGTTCGCTCCGAAGAGACCTATTCAATGAAACAGGCAATGAAACACTTCTACGTGCAAATTTGGACCTAGTTGAAGAACATCGTGAGAAGGCTCAGTTAAGGATAGCATCCTACCAACAGCGTGTGAAAATGCTCTTAGGCTTTGAGGTTAAGAGAAGAGACTTTTAGGTCGGCAACCTGGTTCTTAAAGAAGTCATTCTCGGTACAAGGGAACTAAGTACGGGGGTATTGGGACCTAACGGGATGGTTCATACCGCATCGCCAAGGTAATACGACCAGGAACATATCACCTTAAGAGGCTTAATGGTTCCGAAGTACCGCAAGCCTGGAATGATGAACATCTTCACCCTTATTACCAGTAATTCTAAACTAGCTCTAAATTTTCCATTTCTTTTACTTGTAAAGTTTTCCTTGTAACCTTTATAAATAAGATCGTTCTTCTTTGTCTTAAACAAATATGTCTTGTATGATCTTGTTTGTTATGATGTTTTATAAGTTGCCTGTTCGGATATGTAACATTAGTCTTGTGGAGTACTCAAAATTATAAGTGCTATCACAAATGACTAAAAATACTTCTTTTATATATGTAATTTGAATAAGTACAGTGGGTAGCCAAAAAAGATAAGTAATAAAAAGAAAGAGTCAAAAGCAAAGTTGTGTAGAAGTAGAAAAAATGATCATTGGTCTCCACCTCCAGGCTCTGCATGTGTGACCTCTGTATCCCCCAATTGGTAGCCGACCATCCGATCAGCTGTTGGGTCCTCAGGGACGTATTCCTCCGATTGGTTATCCTCTAGAAGAGGTTATTGTCCCTCTTCCTCTTCCTCTTCCTCTTCAGCCTCATCACCAATTTGGGTCATGGAAGCAAGGATGTCCTGATATTTGATATGGAGGCCGGAGAGATCTATCCTCGGATTCCTTGGTTGCAAGTTGTAGATGGCATGAATCACCCAATCAGCGGCCTTTCTCTTGAGTTCAAGGTTCTGTCACTTCATCTGATCAGTCAATGAAGTGACCTGCCCTTGGGAAAGCTCGAGGTCCATTTCCAATGCTCTCTTCTACTTCTCAAAATTTTTCCACAGTCGAGCTCTCTCTTCCTCCACCTTCATGGCTCGTTCAGAGTTTACCTTTAGCTCTTTCTCTTCCTCGCCACACTCTTTGGTGAGTCTGGCCATTGTCTTTTGGAGCTTTTTGTTCTCTTCGCCTCTCTTCTCGACCTCAACCTTCTGGAACTCCACTATGCAGAGGGCAGAGTTCTCTCTATCAAGTATTGGTTCGCCTGGATGTGATATGCCTTTGCCTCTGTGTCCAGAGCTGCGAAGTCCATTTTCAGCTTGGCATTCTCATCCCTCAGCTCGTGGAGCCCTCCAGCAGAGTCAAGATTGGTCTTCTGTTAGGTCATATGCAAGGCAAGCAGAGGCTACATGAGAAAAGAAACAAGAGTTAACCTCCATTTTTTCGAAAGTCATAAAGGGTAAGAAAATATACTTATATTGGGAAGTCCTCGACAAGAACGAGAGCTGCTTTACTTGGCTTTGCAGCTGAAGCGTTGTAGCCATCATGTCTGTGGGTCAGGAAGCCACAAACTCCTTAAAGGTTGTAGCCAGTTGGCACTCTAGTAAGGTATACACCACCGGCTGCAGTTGTTTGGGAGTTACCCCATGGAGTCCAGCACAAGCGTGTCTGCCCCTAAAGGAACTGGCATCTCATCAGCCTGTTACTTACCTGCTCTCCTTCGGGTAACAACGGCCTCCCCCTCTCCTCTACGCGAGCTTTCGGGGATCACCGAAATGTCAGGCGCGTGCCTCGGGGGCACTCCCAAGCAGAAAGGCTAATAACGCTGCAATCTCCCAGGCTGCACCCTTAAGCCCTCTGGCTTGGACTCTGATTCTTCAGCCTATAGCTACTTCATTTTCTTAGTTTTTTTACTCATGGTTTTCTAATTAGGAATGCGAGTAGCCACAGGCCGAGAAGTTTTCCCTTGTCGTTCTGAGGGTACTCGCGCAACAATCTATATCCCTCTGCCAGGGGTATCGACAGGGATTGCCTCAGCTGGCTCAATCGGGGTGACCCGGGGAAATATGAACCCCCTGGTCCTTATTGTCGGCCTCGAAACTTTAGGTAGCATGGTCGCTGCATGAAAGCATGTTAGCGAAAAGGCCACTACGTACAGGCAAAAGAAAGATTATCTATGTGTGAGGATGCTTATGAACTAAGGGTTCCAAGGATCCTTCAGGATTGAAAAAACCGTATTTTCTCAAGTTGGCAATAGTCACGAGCAATCTCGCTTCGCGACTTTGCTCGGGTAGATTATCGAACGCCACAATTCGGTTGAAATCAGTCAGAGCCGTCAATCTGGTCATCTTATTTCCTGCAAGGAGACGAAAAAGTTCATTAGAAAACAAAAACTAAAGGAAAATGAACAGTTTGCAAATTGAAAGAAAGGAAAACCTACTCAGCTCCCTAAACTGGCAGACGACATCATACTAAAAAAAGAAAAATTTGGTTTCACAGACACCGACGTTACTGGGGTAACCAAATATTCCTCCTTCAATCGTAGATCCCTTCAAGAGGTAAAAAGAATCTTTATCCTTGCTTTTCTTTAGATAGTAAGAGCATGCGAGCTCCAGCGTTGTCAGCTCACCAAGGCCATTCTCGCCACATGCGATATACATAGCAACAACTATCATATACACATTGGGCATCAATTGCAATAGCGTGACCTCGAAGTGGTCGATGATCAATCTAATGAAGGGTTGAAAAGATATCAACCCGAGATCGCGACCATTCCCTCTAAGGGATTCTGAGTTGTATATGTTCTGTGCTGGTAGACATCCATGCTAAGTGTGTATTGGTCCACTGCCTTCTGTATCTCACCCCGAGTGGCCACAAACAAGGTCTCTTGCATCGGACCTGCTGGGGAGCCCGATGCCTACAAGCTCGTCCCTCGGCTGCTCTGGTCACTGAGGCATCCATTACTCCTAAAGTCTGAAAAAGATGCGACACACAGAGATAACTCAGTCTTCATACAGTGTTCTGTACGATGACGTGGAAGAGCAAAAGAAACCCTAATGTGCCTTACTTAAACCCTAGAAAAACCCTAAAAACCCTTGGGGATGAATCCCCAAGGATTCGTGCCCTAAGTTGCCTTACGTTCTCACTCTTTATAAAGAAAAAACCTTTTTTCTCACCACTGTCCGGAAATACGCACCATGAAAGTTTACTAGAAGTTCATACCCACCATTATCGCAAAAGTCAAGTAATCAAGATAATAATAAAAGAAAACGAAGGAGAAATCCTTCTTACCTCTTGGCTGTAGGGAATGAACTTCCTGTCATAATGGAAAGTGCACATCAACTGGAAAAAGGGCAGGCTGATTTCATGAGAGTCTTGCTTTTTCTCTGAAAATATTATGTTACAAAACTTGAAGCGAGACTGGGGTTTTATAGGGGAAAAACGACGATTGGCTTCCCTAGGCAAGCGACGCTTGGGCAGGATATGTTTCTCGCCATTGATTGTGACCACATGTCGTTAATCCATGAGAAGAAGTAACCGCCACGCTTCATGAGTACCAATCGATGCTTCCCTCCATTGGAACAACCAAGCGTCAACTCAGTTATCTCCACCATATTAAATGTGCCCTCATCTGCATTTAATGCTCTGAAAGAGAATGTCGTTTCAGCATGGCTTGCGTTTAATGTGCATGGCCGACACTTATTGCGCAATAGACACGTCTGTCAAAATAAAGATTATCTTATTGACCAGACTAGCTGTTAAGCACAACGGATAGCATCTGAAGAGGTCATTCGAAGTAAAACACTCTTCACCGTGTATCAGATTCAAGACAATGTGATTCCTTGCTCTCAGTAAAAATGTGCTAAGTATTCTCAGGTCGCGAGATGCGGATGAGATTCAAAGCATGTTAGTATGGCATTGAGTGGGGTCTGACCTAGGTCGTTGAACTTGTGGAAGAAGGCCACCTCAGGTCGCTTGTGCTATTCTTAAAGGTATATGTTGCGACCTCCTTGCAGCTCGATCAGCTCTATCGAACGTCATTCGAGACAAGTCAAGTCGTGGCATAATCATGAAGTTCTCAAGGTTCAATCCTTAAACCTTAAAAACTGGGGGGCTTCTGTTATGCCTAAAAATTCAGGGCTGACGTGGACTCTCGTCAGCAAGAGCCAATCAGAATTCAAGGAGGATTTGTGTCGTCTAGACATTGCCACGTTGTGCAATGACATAGGAGGCATGGTTCTCGTCAGTGCAGCAGGTGAATGCCAGGCTTGCGAGTGGCTAGGAATCGTCCACCTGTCCAAGCCCTACGCAATTTAAGGATATCTCTCGTGCTGACAACTAACGAGAAGCGGGTTAGGAATTATACCCCACCTATCGGACTGTAGGCTCATGATTATTACCTTGAATCCTCCCACTATAAATAGAGGGCTCCTCTCTCATTTACGGGATTGGCTTATCTTAGTCTAAAAAGGCATACACTCTCTCTCTCCCTCTCTTTATATTCTCTCTAGATTGTAACTCAGCTCGCTACATGCGACCTGACTATAATCACCTATTAATACAACCACAGTGGATGTAGGAATCACTTTCGAGCATCCGAACCACTTTAAAAACCATCTTTTGTTTACTCTCTTGCTACACATTTACATATCGCATGTAACCTCTAAGCTTGCTTAGCATTTTGCACGTGTGAGTTGTTGGTGTTAAAATCAAGCATCAACAAAATCTAACCCAAGAACCCTGCTAACCCAACCAACAAGAGAAGAAATAGCAAAAGCCAAAAACCATAAATATACATATATGAGAAAGAAATTTTATACACAGGGAGAGAGACTGAAGTTTTATACCAATGAAGTTTCGTCGACTTGTGCAGAGAAGAGTGAAGGTTGCACTGTTGCAAAGAAGAGATTGAAGTTTTATGCATAAATGAGAGAAATTTCATACACAGGGAGAGAGGCGTATAAGTTACAAAAGGCTTTTAAGTGAAGAGGTCAAAAAAATAGCTTGACTTTTTACTGGTTTTCTGCCCCCAAAACGACGTAGTAGGCATGTTTTGTAAATGCCAAGTGGATTCATTAAGAAAACCGTTTGATTTTTCAAGTGATTCTATTTAGGTAAGGAAAATGATTATTATTGGATCCAACCAAAATACTGGATAATATAATAATTTAAAAACTAATTATATTTCTAACATTTTTTAAATAATTTAAATTATATTTCTACCATTTTTTTTATAAATAATTCATTGTATTTCAAATATATTGTAACACTATTTTAAAGCTATTGTATTTTATCATAATGCCTATATTACTCGTGACAAAATAACATTTGATAAAATTAATTTTGTCACAATATAATATATTTCTTTTAGTGATTATCACAATTATACAAATTAAATTTGGATGACAACAATAAATATTATTAATTCTCAACATCATCTTCAACTTGTACTTCTTCACTTTTAGTGGTACAATTTTCATCACTCATCTAATTTTCATTATTATCATTTATGAAACGGATATCATCATCACTAACTCTACTACTTGGCTCAACAAACTGAACAACCTCTGGTTCCACATCCACTCTACGAAGTTCTTTGATCTTGTTCATTAACTTCCGCATTAATATGAAAACTAAATTCATCTAAATTACGCTCTGGTCGGTTGAATTCAGTCTCAATATCATAAAGATACATAGAACAAAATATCAACTTATTATAATGTATGCCTTGGCAATAGAGCCTTTGAGTCTTGCTTAATTCTTTACATAAGTTTTATAAGTTCTTAAAGCCCTTTCAATTGGATACATTCATCGAAATCCAACTGTAATTATCAAGGTTTTAAAAACTCGGCCCGGACCGGCTGGTTCAACCAGTTGAATTGGGAATCGATGATCGAACCGAGTCAGTTTGACTAAAAAATTGAAAATATTAAATGACTCAGTTTGAACTGCGGTTGTACTGGATTTTTTGTTACGAATTGCTGGTCCAACCAGTTCAACTCGACGAATGGACATCTTCATTTTTATTATTTTTTATATCATGTTGACGTCAGAATGACGTCATCACGCTGATATCAGCATGATGCCATCATGGTTCAACCCAACAGTTGAACCAATTCAATTGGCCAACCCGATGACTTGACCTTGGCAATTATCAATAGTCATGGCTGGATTCTAGCATGAGTGATATCAACATTCCATTTATACACCCTATTTCTACTACTCCATAATGTAAATTAGGTCTACTAATACGAAGACATACACTAGTGATTGATAAAAAGGGCACTACAACAAAAAACACGCCACTCAATTGATATCTTAATAATATTATTAATATTATTTAGGTTTAGGTTAATATAATAAACCCACCATTAAAAAAAAAAAAAAAAAAACCGTCACTCAATTGATATCTTAGTATTATTATTAATATTTTTTAGGTTTAGGTTAATATGTTATTATCTACAGCAACCAACCAGCTCACAATCAATGCCCATAAACCCGCCGCCTAAAATGATCATGATCTCTTTATTAAAAAGAAAGTTACAAATAGCCGCCATTATATTCTTCTTCCTTCAATTTGTTCTCGCCAACATATTTTATCTCAGACTCTCCCTCTCTCACTCTCTTGGCACTTCAATTCATTAAGGTATCAATCGGGTTCTTAAGGTTGGTAGGGAAACACAGCAAATTAAGGTTAAACATTTTATTTTCGTTTAAAAAAAAATTGGAATTTTAATTCTTTTTTTTTTTTTTTGGTGGATTCAATTCATTGTTTCAACGTTGTTTGGTAATTTGATTTCTTTTTAGTAGCTAGAAATCTCTTTTTGATGATTTATTTTCTTTTCTAATTGAATTAGGGATTTGTAATTTATTTTAAGAAAATTGTGCGTTTTAATTTCCATTTTACAAATTAAATTCATTGTTTCAACGTTATCGTTTTGTAATTTGATTTCATTATAGTAGTTAGAATTCGACAGAGTATAAACTTGATTCTTGATTTCCCTTGTTTATGCTTCAAGTTGTTATTTGGCTGATTTGAGGGCAATTAGTGCTGATTAGTTTTGTTTAATTTTAATTTATGATAGTAGTAGGATAGGGCTTTATTAATAGTACAGTTCAAGGTTTTTGGGTTCTGTGTGTGCTTTATAAGTTGAGATAATTTTTAGGCGGTATAAGTTTTGTTATTCAAAATTGAATAATATTTTAAGAAACTAAGATACAATTTAGAAGTCAGAATTATGTTATCATCTCATTAGGTTTGTTTGTGTTTTTATTATTATTATTATTTTATTTTTTAAATCTGAAAGCTGGTTGGTCGGATAAAAAAATAAAAAATAGGAAACATTATGATGACCATTTTATGTTGAATATTTCGTGAACACAATTTTTCAAGTACTAGACCAACTAGTTCACATTTATAAAACTATCCATGCATGATTAGTTAGCCAAAACTTTGATATTAATTATTTTATCTATGTTAGATGGTTAATAAGAATAGGAACAAGGGTAAAAAAAATCGACACCAAGCACAAATACTTCTCATAATACTCATATTTTGTCAACTCCTACGGCATCTGCTTCTCTGGCATGGACTCTTCCAACATTGAGTCCTTATTCGACTCATCCGGCGTCAATACATATTACACCTATCAGTCCTATTGGAGATGATAGTTATATCAGGTAGTATTTGTATATGTTAATGTTTGAAATTTTTTTATTTTATTCATTATTAATATTGAGTGTAAATTTTTAAATATTGCAAGAACCTCCTCCTTCAAAGAAGAAAGTATGTATGACGACACGTGGAGTAGGCACCGAAGATATTGTCAAGGTCTTTGGAAAGATTAAGATTGTGATGGATCCTGAAATTGGGAGACCCACATGCGAATTAGCTTCAAAGCGATTGTCAAGTGAATGTGGGTTTTTGGTACAAATCATGGCTCCACATCAGGCTAAAAAGTGGATGAAGATTGACCTTGATGATAAAAAGTTGATCATGACTTGTTTATTGGTAAACTTGTTTTTAATTTTATTAATTACAATTTTTTAATTACTAATATATTGAATTTTTTTTTTAAGACAGTTTGATATTGATTTGAATGATCTTTTAGTCCTTGAGTACCTTAATTGTCTTATGGGTAGGGCTTATCGTGATAATCGTTATGATCATGTCTAGTATTTTCGAAGTTTTGAAGACCCTGAAGAAGCGCGGCGACACCCTTATAAAGATGTGCGACTAGAAGGTTGGGATTTGTTATGCACATATTTTGCAAGTGAAGATTATCAGCAAATTGTAATGTAAATATTAAAAATTATTACCTGATAATCTTCACTAGCAAAATGTGTGCATAACAAATCCCAACCTTCTAGTCGCACATCTTTATAAGGGTGTCGCCGCGCTTCTTTAGGATCTTCAAAACTTCGAAAATACTGGACATGATCATAACGATTATCACGATAAGCCCTCCCCATAAGACAATTAAGATACTCAATGACTAAAGGATCATTCAAATCAATATCAAACTTTGTCTAAAAAAAAAATTCAATATATTAGTAATTAAAAAATTGTAATTAATAAAATTAAAAACAAGTTGACCAATAAACAAGTCATAATCAACTTTTTATCATCAAGGTCAATCTTCATCCACTTTTTAGCCTGATGTGGAACCATGGTTCGTACCAAAAACCCACATTCACTTGACAGTTGCTTGAAAGCTAATTCGCATGTGGGTCTCCCAATTTCAGGATCCATCACAATCCTAATCTTCCCAGAGACCTTGACAATATCTTCGATGCCTACTCCACGTGTCGTCATACATACTTTCTTCTTTGAAGGAGGAGGCTCTTGCAATATTTGAAAATTTACATTCAATATTATTAATGAATAAAATAAAATAATTGCAAACATTAACATATACAAATACTACCTGATATACTATCATCTCCAATAAGATTGATAGGTGTAATATGTATTGAAGCTGGAGGAGTCGAATAAGGACTCAATGTCAGAAGAGTCCGTGCCGGAGAAGCAAATGCCGTAGCAATTGACAAAATATGAGTATTATGAGAAGTATTTGTGCTCGGTGTCGATTTTTTTTACCCTTGTTCCTATTCTTATTAAACATCTAACATAGATAAAATAATTAATATCAAAGTTTTGGCTAGCTAATCATGCATGAATAGTTTTATAAAGGTGAACTAGTTGGTCTAGTACTTGAAAAATTGTGTTCACGAAATATTTATCATAAAATGGCTATCATAATGTTTCCTATTTTTTTTTTGTATCCGTCCAACCAGCTTTCAGATTTAAAAAATAAAATAATAATAATAATAAAAACACAAACAAACCTAATGAGATGAGAACATAATTCTGACTTCTAAATTGTATCTTAGTTTCTTAAAATATTATTCAATTTTGAATAACAAAACTTACACCGCCTAAAAATTATCTCAACTTATAAAGCACACACGAACCAAAAAACCTTGAATTATACTATTAACAAAGCCCTATCCTACTAGTATCATAAATTAAAATTAAACAAAACTAATCAGCACTAATTGCCCTCAAATCAGCCAAATAACAACTTGAAGCATAAACAAGGGAAATCAAGAATCAAGTTTATACTCTGTCGAATTCTAACTACTATAATGAAATCAAATTACAAAACGACAACGTTGAAACAATGAATTTAATCCGTAAAATGGAAATTAAAACGCACAATTTTCTTAAAATAAATTACAAATCTCTAATTCAATTACAAAATAAAACAAATCATCAAAAAGAGATTTCTAGCAACTAAAAAGAAATCAAATTACCAAACAACAACGTTGAAACAATGAATTGAATCCACCAAAAAAAAAAAAAAAAAAGAAGTAAAATTCCAAATTTTTTTGAAACGAAAATAAAATGTTTAACCTTAATTTGCTTTGTTTCCCTACCAACCTTAACAACGCGATTGATACCATAATGAATTGAAGTGCCACAGAGAGTGAGAGAGGGAGAGTCTGAGATAAAATATGTTGGCGAGAACAAATTGAAGGAAGAAGAATATAATGGCGGCTATTTGTAACTTTCTTCTTAATAAATAGATCATGATCATTTTAGGCGGCGGGTTTATGGGCATTAATTGTGAGCTGGTTGGTTGCTGTAGATAATAAGATATTAACCTAAACCTAAAAAATATTAATAATAATACTAAGATATCAATTGAGTGACGGTTTTTTTTTTTTTTTTTTTAATGGTGAGTTTATTATATTAACCTAAACCTAAATAATATTAATAATATTATTAAGATATCAATTGAGTGGCGTGTTTTTTGTTGTAGTGCCCTTTTTATCAATTACTAGTGTATGTCTTCGTATTAGTAGACCTAATTTACATTATGAAGTAATAGAAATAGGGTGTATAAATGGAATGTTGATATCACTCATGCTAGAATCCAGTTGTGACTATTGTTAATTGCCAAGGTTTTAAAACCTGACCCAGGGAGTGACCCGATCAGGTCATCGGGTTGGCCGGTTGAACCATGATGTCATCATGCTGATGTCAGAGTGATGACATCAACATGATATATAAAAAAATATTAAAAATGAAGATGTCCATCTTCCGAGTTGAACTAGTTGGATCACAATTCGTAACAAAAAATCTGGTACAGCCGCGGTTCAAACTGGATCATTTAATATTTTCAATTTTTTAGTCGAATTGACTCGGTTTGATCATCGATTCCCGATTCAACTGGTTGAACCGGTCGGTCCAGGCCGGGTTTTTAAAACCTTAGTATTTGCAGTTGGATTTTGATGGATGTATCCAATTGAAAGGGCGTTAAGAACTTATAAATCTGATGTAAATAATTAAGCAAGACTCGAAAGCTCTATTGCAGAGGCATACATTGTAATGAGTTGATATTCTATTCTATGTATCTTTATGATATTGAGACCGAATTCAACCGACTAGAGCATAATTTAGATGAATTTAGTTTTCATATTGATGCGGAAGTTAATGAACAAGATCAAAGAACTTCGTAGAGGGGATGTGGAACCAGAGGTTTCTCAATTTGTTAAGCCAAATAGTAGAGTTAGTGATAATGATATCTGTTTCATAAATGATGATAATGACAATTAGATGAGTGATGAAAATTCTACCACTGAAAGTGAAGAAGCACAAGTTGAAGATGATGTTGAGAATTAATAATGTTGATGCTCAATTTTAGATACCAACTACTCGCACGTGTGAAATACTAAGTGGACTTAGAAGATACATGTGATATGGGAATATTAAGTTAAATAACGGGTGAGAGGCAATGTTTAAAGTGGTTCGAATGCTCAAAAGCGAATCCTACGTCCACTGCTATTGATTAACAAGAGGATAAGGGTCAGGTCGCGTTCAGTGAGCTGAGCTACCGTTTAGAGAGAATACAAGAGAGAGAGAGAGAGAAAGTAAGCTATTTTAGAGTAAAATTAGTCAATCCCGCAAATGAGAAGGAAGACCTCTATTTATAGTGGGAGAAACCAAGGTAATGATTACTAAATCTGCAAGTGGGTGGGTACCGTTCAGATCCTTCTCTGCGTCCCTTTGTTCACCTGCCCGAGGGATTTCCTCGACTTATGCAGGGTTTGGACACGTGGATGATTCCAACCACCTGCTAGCCTAGCACTCACCTACTGCACTGACAGGGGCATGCCACTTGTGCCATTACGCGACATGGCTGCATTTGGACGGTCACAGATCCTTCCCAAGTTCTGACCATCCCATGCTGACAAGGCTCCACGTTAGCCCTACCTTTTCAGGCATAACAAATAATATTTATTATTTTCATCCAAATTTAATTTGTATAATTGTGATAATCACTACAAGAAATATATTATATTGTGACAAAATTAATTTATCAAATGTTATTTTGTCATGAGTAATATAGGCATTATGATAAAATACAATAGCTTTAAAATAGTGTTACAATATATTTGAAATACAATAAATTATTTAAAAAAAATGGTAGAAATATAATTGAAATTATTTAAAAAAATGGTAGAAATATGATTAGTTTTTAAATTATTATATTATCCTGTATTTTGGTTGGATCCAATAATAATCATTTTCCTTACCTAAATAGAATCACTTGAAAAATCAAACGGTTTTCTTAATGAATCCATTTGGCATTTACAAAACATGCCTACTACGTCGTTTTGGGGGCAGAAAACCAGTAAAAAGTCAAGCTTTTTTTTTACCTCTTCACTTAAAACCCTTCTTCCGCCAAAACCCTTTTGCAGCTAATATGCCTCTCTCCCTATGTATGAAATTTCTCACATTTACGCACAAAACTTCAATCTCTTCTATGCAACAGTGCAACCTTCACTCTTGTCTACACAAATCGACGAAACTTCACTGGTATGAAACTTCAATCTCTCTCCTTGTGTATAAAATTTCTTTCTCATATATGTATATTTATGGTTTTTGGCTTTTGCTATTTCTTCTCTTGTTGGTTGGGTTAGCAGGGTTCTTGGGTTAGATTTTTTATGCTACATTTTCGTTATATATTTTGAGAGCCTTGCAAACGTATCTTTATATATTTTCACTTTGAAAACTCTATCAATTAAAATGGTTGAGATATATGCATACAAAGTTTTAAATGTTTAGATTTGAATGTGGAGCTATGTCTTGTATATGCACAAAATGTTTTGAATTGCTTGATTCTGATGGAGTACTGTTTGCTTTTTTTCTTTTTTGAATGTGGGGCTATGAGGGTGTTTGTCTAAGCTTATAAGCTGGTCAAACTTGCTTATAAGCTCTAAAATTAAGCTGACCTGTTTGTTTATAATTTTTTTGAGCTTATAAGTTGAGCTTATAAGCTAAAAAAAATAAGTTGGGGGGGAGGTACTTTTTTTTTTTTGGCTTATAAGCACTTTGCTTATAAGCTAGTTTGACCAAGTATATTACCACATTATCCTTATTTAATTTTAAAATTCTATAGTGTGTCCTTGTTTAATATAATACCTTTTTTAGTAATTTTATAATAAAATGTACTTATAAGCCACATTTTACCAAACACGTCAATTACTTATCAATCACTTATAAGTACTTTAACCAAACACGTAATTGCTTAAAATTTCAAATGCTTATAAGTTAATTTTAGCTTATAAGCAATTGTTGCTTATAAGCTAATTTTCATAAGCTCAAACAAACACCCCCTATGTCTTGTATGTCTCACTTTCCTACTTTGCCTCAATCAACTCAAACAAACATGGGATTGTCACATGAACTACCAATATATATATATGCAAAAGTACATCACTTATTCTCATTTAAGCCTCAATTAGTGGCAATAGACTGAGAATCAAATTAGAAAAGTTCAATCCAAATTGCCAGCTTTTGTTTATTTAATGTAAAATGAATTGGGGCAAAATGACAAGTAGACTAGTGTGAATCTCCCTTTGGAAATGTCACCTAACAAAAAAAATTCTTGCAGTATATTATAAACGATGGTATTACACAAAATAAACAGAATTCCTATCATACAAAATAAGCTAGCTTTTGTTTATGTCTTGTATCTTTCAATGGTGGATTAGATAATAACTTAATAAATTTCCTTCAGTAGGAATTAAACATTAATTAATTTAAATCAGTATTATGAGATGTCATTATTGTTCTTTAAATTCCCCAAATATTATTTCAGTCTTCTCCCCCAATGTGCGAATGTTTATTCTGTTTCGTGTCTTATATTTTCTAATCAAGTTTGTTCTCTATGTATGGTGGATAGTTCATAATCATTCTAATTGTATGATGTAAACGGTAAGAGTTGGATTCATCATCCTAATAGGTTGTCAATTTATTGAAATTGCTCGAAAACATGTTGATAGTGATGGGAACACACGTTGTCCATGTCGTAAGTGTCTTAATGCCTTCTTTAAGTCAATCAGTGTTGTTAAGAAACATCTTTTTATGAATGGATTTTCGAGGACATATGAAAATTGGATTTTTCATGGAGATAGTCTATTTGACGCTGTAAGAGCCCCAACCGATCCAATGCATTCTACTGACATGGACATCCAACTTCTAATAGTGTAGACATTAATGATGATATGTTAAATGTGTCAAGTGATGTTTGTCACCCTACTAGCTTCACTAGTTTCAACCAGGATAACATGAATGTAGAAGCAGATGCAGTTGATGAGGAAAATGGTAACAATGATCATGAACCTTTTGATCATTTATATAGTGAGGCAGGGAAGAAGTTGTATCTGGGTTGTAAATTATCTGCTTTAACTTTTGTGGTTAGGCTAATGCATTTGAAGGTTCTCAACCTTTGGAGCAACAAGTCAATTGATATGTTGCTTACACTGTTGAATGAGGTACTACCAGAAGGTTCAAGTTTGCCAAAAAACACCTATGGTGTTAAAAGAATGTTACAGGACCTGGGACTTGGATGTGAAAAGATTCATGCGTGCAAATATGATTATGCATTGTTTTGGAAAGAAAATAAGAAATTGGAAAATTGTCCTATATGTGATGAATCTCGTTATAAGTTGAATAATGGCACTGGGAAAAAGATACCACATAAAGTACTTAGATACTTTCCGTCAAAACCGAGATTGCAGAGATTATTTATGTGGAGGCATACATCGGTTGATATGCAGTGGCATAGTGAGAAGCAAGTTAATGATGGTGTGCTTCGACCTCCAGCTGATGGGGAGGAGTGGAAAGAGTTTGATAGGTTATATCCATCATTTTCTAGTGATGCATGAAATGTTCGATTGGGGCTTGCTTCAGATGCTTTTAATCCTTTTGGTAATATGTCTAATTCGTATAGCATGTGGCCGGTTATTCTTATACCCTATAATCTACCACCATGGAAATGCATTAAAGAGCCATACTTGATGATGTCTCTTCTTATACCATGGCCACAATCACCTAGTAGAGAAATTGATGTGTTTTTACATCTATTAATTGAAGAACTCAAAGAGTTATGGTCAGTTGGTGTGTTGGCATTTGATTTTTCAACTGGCAAGAGTTTTCAAATGCATGTTGCTCTCTTATGGACAATTAACGACTTTCCATCTATGAAAATTTATTGGGTTGGAGCACTAAAGGTTATATGACATGTCTAGTATGTAACAAGGAGACTTCATCTACGTGGTTGAGAAGTAAGATATGTTATATAGATCATCGACGATTCTTACATTCTGGGCATGCACGAAGACGGAGTCGACTACACAAAAATAAACTAGAAACTCAAGCTGCACCGAGGGAGTTATCAGGGGTCGATATTCTAAATCAATTAAGAAGTGTTAAGATGGTGAAATTGGGAAAGAACCCAAGTAATCAAGATAGAAAGCGAAAACATATACCAGCATAATTGAATTGGACGAAAAAAAAAAAAAGTATTTTCTTTGAATTGGAATATTGGTCATCTTTAAAGTATGACATAATATAGATGTCATGCATGTGGAGAAAAATATATGTGATAATGTTGTTGGGACAATTTTGTGCATTGATGGAAAATCGAAGGATACTAATAAAGCTCGAATGGATTTGCAAGATATGAACATGAGGAAGGAATTGCATTTGGTGAAAATTGGTGATAGTCTGATAGATACATTAAACCACGTGCAACACACACTTTGACACTGCAAGAGAGAAAAGACTTTTGTAAGTTTATTAAGACGATTAAATTTCCTGATGGTTATGCAGCTAGCATATCAAAAAATGTAAGTGTTAAAGATGGTAAACTTGGATCACTTAAAAGTCACGATTGTCATGTTTAACTTCAATGAATTCTTCCCATTGGCATTCGGAAATTTTTGCCATGTAACATTTATACTGCATTGGTGGAGTTATCTTGTTTTTTTCAACAAATTTGTGCAAAGTCAGTTACAAAGGATGCGTTGCACAAGTTGGAGGAGCAGATTGTGTTAATACTTTGTAAATTAGAAAAGATTTTTCCACCGGCCTTTTTTGATATCATGGTTCATGTTGCTGTTCATTTACCACGTGAGGCGAGACTTGCAAGACTAGTTGGATTTCGATGGATGTATCCAATTGAAAGAGCTTTAGGAACTTATAAATCTTATGTAAAGAATAAAGCAAGACCTGAAGGCTCTATTGCCGAGGCATACATTATTAATGAGTCATTGACATTTTGTTCTATGTATCTTCATGATATTGAGACTAAATTCAACCAACCAGAGCATAATTTTGATGACAATGACAAAGTTGGTGATGCATCTATTTTCAAGCATAGAGTTAGTCCATATGGTGGGAGGTAACTAATGCAGTTACCACAAGCAAAAGTTGATAAAATACATTGGTACATTCTTAATAATTGTGTGGAATTACGTGATTTTTAGAGTAAGTGATATTTTGCTAACCTGATAAATTTTTTGTTTTTGTGAGGTTTTTATTTTGTCATTTTATATGATATGTTTTAACTTTGTTTAATCTTTTGTTGTATCTTATGAAAAAAAATGTTTAGTGAGCTCATGCTTGAACTAGAAGAAAAAGTGAAGGCACTAATATTTCAGAGATTGAAATTTTGAAAAGGCAACAAAAAATGTTTCCTGACTGACTTGAACATCGAGTAAGTCGTCGAACATTTTGGAGTCTTATTTTATTTTTATTTTTTTATGGTTTTCAACTTTTATATTGATCATATATTTTAATCATTTTTTTAATAGATGAAAGTGTTACGTTCTCAAGGAGCAATTGAGGCTACTGATGATTTGTATTCATTAGCGTGTAAGCCTAATAGACGAGTGTCTAAATATACTGCTTGTATTGTTGATGGAGTACGATTCACTGTGAAAGATCATGATGATCGACTCACAACCCAAAATAGTGGTGTTTTAGTGTATGAGGAACTTGAAGATAATGATAATGGTGGTGGTGGTGGTGAGAGGATAAAATTTTATGGAATTCTTGATTCAGTTGTTAAAGTGAATTATATTTATAACAAAAGTGTGATTTTGTTTAAAGGCACTTGGTTTGACATTGAACCTAAAAAGAAATGGGTGCGAAGGGTTTCACATTACAAGCATCAATGTGAATCACAAATGGTATGCCGATGATCCTTATGTGTTAGCATATCAAGCTAAACAAGTTTTCTACATTGATGATCCTAAATTAAGGGCCAATTGGAAAGTTATACAAAAGGTGCAACATAAGCATTTGTACAACATTCCTGATAAAATTGAGGAAGATCAATCAACAATGCATGATGCATATCAAGCCAATAATTCAGATGAATTTAGTTTTCATATTGATGCGGAAGTTAATGAACAAGAAGAACTTCATAGGGTGGATGTGGAACCAGAAGTTGTTCAATTTGTGGAGCCAAGTAGTAGAGTTAGTGATGATGATATCGGTTTCATAAATAATGACAGTGAAAATGAGATAAGTGATGAAAATTGTACCACTTGAAGTGAAGATGTACAAGTTGAAGATGATATTGAGAATTAATAATATTTATTATTGTCATCCAAATTTAATTTGCATAATTGTGATGTGATTTTTCTTTGTGCATTAATTTTAATAAATATTATTAGTTTAATGTACTAAATTTAATATTTAAATATAAATATTAAATAATATTATATAAAAAATAGTACTATCAATAACCTAATAATAATAACAATAATAAATAATAATGATTCTAAACAGCAACAAACAAGTACCAAACTTAAGCTACCAACAGTGGAAACCTAAAAAACAATTTACCCCATGGTGCTTTTCATATTCACAAAATAAATAAATAATAATAATAATTTTGATTTATTTTATTAATTATTGATTAGTTTTATGCTTTCAATTATTGTCATATAAATATAAAATTATATTAAAAATTAAATTCTAACAAATGGCAACGATTTTAAGAAAATTGACACCAAAACATTTTCACGAGAAAACATAGATTGCGTCACAATACATTTTTGGCATTGTTTTTTATATTTGTGTCGCTAAAAACATTTCTTGATGAACAATTTGTTGCTTAGCTAGATAGATTTTGCGTCGTTTTTTATATTTTCGTCGCCAAAAACGTTTCTTGACGAACAATTTGTTGCGTAGCTAGATGGATTTTGCGTCATTTTTTATATTTTCGTCCTCAAAAACGTTACCTGATGCACAATTTGTTGCGTAGCTAGATGGATTTTACGTCGTTGTTTATATTTTCATCGCCAAAAATGCTTCCTGACGCACAATTTGTTCCGTAGCCAAATGGATTTTGTGTCGTTTTTTATATTTTCATCGCCAAAAAGGTGTTACGACGAACCTTTTGTTGCGTAGCTAAACTTCGTTGGCGTCGCTTTATATATTTTCATCGCCAAAAACATTTTATGGCGCCATGCATTTGCGTTGCTAAATACTTTTGGCTACGTTTTGTATTAGTTTTGCCTTTTAAAAGTATTCATGGCAACATATAGTTACGTCACGAAACAACTTGGGCGTCTCTTTTTTATTTTCATTGGCAAAAACATTGTATGACGAATTATGTCGTCACTAAATCCGTCACCAATTTGCTTCCCACCATCTCATGCGAGGATTAGAAAGTCTGCGAAACTATTGGCATCCAATTTCATATTTTTTCGCTAATAGTTATCTTTGGTGACGAATTTTGAAATCGTCGCTAACAAAATTGTAGCTAAAAGCCCTTTTGTTATAGTGAGCCACCGGAGTGGAATGTGTTTACAAAATAATTTAGAATACAACATCTAAGGATTGTAATTTTTTTTTTCTTTATCTGTGCATAAATGACGTAAAACGTGTAGTAGATGAATTCTTAGAGAGAGCTAGGCGTCAGAAGCCCAAACGCAAGTAGACTAACTCAAAATAATTGTAACTTCTGATCCGGAAAGAGTTACAAGGCTTATAATATGTCAATGGAAAGCTTGTTTTGAGCCCGACAACGTGGCAACCTGGCTCCCTGATTGAAGGTCGTTTTCGAGCCCAAAATCTACTATTTCAACATGTTTAAGGGTCATTTAAGTTTTTTGCGCATTTTTTCCTATTTTATTTAGGATTTCTTTTCTTAATTAGTTTGGATTTTATTTCTTTATTTATTGAGAATATGGCTAGTTGTCACCACCCTATATAAACATATTATTAATTCTTTTTAAGATATTAAATGATTATTTAGATTTTACTTTAAATTGTAAGACTTAAGTTTTTATGATTGAGACTTATTTATAAATTCTAAATATATAATTGAGTGTTAGCCTTATTGTTACGCAAACTTATTAGTAAATTAGACGTGATTGATAATTATTAAATTGCAAAAATTATATAAATGAACATACATTGATTTGTAGTACCGCACCTTTTTCGTCGACTAAATCTTAACGTGTAATTGTTATCTAAAACATATATTGATTTGACATGTTATATGTTATTTATTAATACACTATATCTTATAGACTAAATCTAATGTGTATGTAAATGCCATTTTGTTATCTAAATCATTCCTTGATTTGACATGTTATATGTTATTTATTAATACACTATATCTTATAGACTAAATCTAATGTGTATGTAAATGCCATTTTGTTATCTAAATCATTCCTTGATTTGACATGTTATATGTTATTTATTAATACACTATATCTTATAGACTAAATCTAATGTGTATGTAAATGCCATTTTGTTATCTAAATCATTCCTTGATTTGACATATTATATATCTTATATGGAAAAAATCTTATTGCTTATGTAAATCTAATTTCCTTATAATTCATGCCGACTTTGAGATTTTTCTGAAGCATCATTCCTTTTTATCAATTTAATTATAAAAAATCTAGAATATTAAGGGTCGTTTGATTCAGGGAATGTTGGATTACTGAAAAGATATATTACCTTGAAGATTACTAAGAATCTTTAGGAAAATGTGTTTGGTTAATTGGTGGGTATTGTATATTAATATGTTTGGTTTGGAGGAATAAATTGGTAGGTATGTTATTTAAATTACTAAATTGTCCTCTAATTAAATGTTATTATTATATTATTTTTTTAAATTTGGATTACTATAACCCCCCTACATTTAAAAACTTAGCAAAAACAACCATATAATAAAAGTTTGAAAATTCAACAAAGCACCCCCATCAACCCAGCCACTACCAGCCGTCTGAAACCACTGCAGGCCGCCAGCAGCCGGCAATCTAACGGCACATGGAAGATAGGAAATGGCATTCGTGCACCGTATGGCCATTTTCGGCCAGAGATCTGGCCGGAAATGGCCAGACGTGACAGATCTGGCCGCAACGGCCAGATCAATGGCCATTAACGGCCATAGACGCTGCCGTTAACGGCCATCGATCTGACTATCAAAGCCCAGATTCGTCGATCTAGCAGTCAACAGCCAGATCGATGGTCATTGACGGCCACGTCTATCGATCTGGCCGTTAACGGCCAGAAATGGCCATATCGGTACACAACGGCCATTTTCGGCCTTCCGTGCGCCGTTCCGACGGCCACGGCGGTGGTTGCCGGCGACAAGTGGGTGGGGGTGGTGGCTTGGATGGGCTGTAATTTGTTTTGAATTTAGGGGTAGTTTTGTCCAAAATGTTAATTAATTGGGGTGAAATAGTAAAAGTCATATTCATGTAAATAAATTCAAAAATAAGGGCATTATTGTCCTAAAATTTTATTAATAAGGGATATAATTGTAACACAAAAAGATAACCCTAGTAATCTTAAAATACCTAAGAAAATAAAGGTAATCAGATTACCTCCAATATTACAAATAGTAACCACTATTGGTATTTAAAGATTATCAGTATCTTATATTACTTGACAAACATGGTAATCAAGTAATATAAGATGACTTAACCCTAGTAATCACAGATAACCCCCAACCAAACCCCCCTAAAGGATATAAACAATTACTAGGAATTACTAAATGATATTGTAGTTACATTGAATGTGTTACCATAACTAATATGAGAAAAAAAAAATTCCCAACTTTTAGAATTCATAACTTCTGTTTTTTTTTTTTTTTATGAACGAAACGTCTAGGTGAACTTGTACGCATCTTAACTAATCCTGGAGGTCTATTGAACACCTATAAACTCAATGTTATAAGGTAAGCCACAAATATATGATTTCAAAGTGATTCAAACCCCAAAAGTCAATAAAGAGGACAAACATTCTTAACCGTCAAAATCAAACACTTTACATCTCAACATCACTGAAAGGCAATTGTAAGATTTTGACCCTTGAAGAAGTTTATAATTCTATTTTAAGAATGAGCTGTGATATTGTGATTTGAATTCTTAATTTAATCTTTTTTTTATATTTCTTATGAATAGTTCATCTTTATTAATCCAAATAATAATAACAGAGAAGTTATACTTTATATTTAATGCCGNCTTTGAGATTGATAACAGTTTGATTTAAGTATTTATTGTGGAGCAGAATGGTGTTTGCAAGCTGAGGGACATAGTGACCAGCGTAGCTCTCTCCAGTTATGAAAAAATCCCTTGTTTTATATTGAGGGAACCTCTCCAGCCAGTTGACAAGAAATGTATAGGCATCAACTGCAGTTGTATTATCACCTGAGTGGTCATAGTCTGAAGATGTATTTGAATATGAAAAGCCTACCCCAGCTGGAGATTCCAAGAAGATTACATTTGCCACTGACATTTTTTGAAAAAGAAAAAAAGTAAGTTTTATGGTTGTTACGTTGTTGTCTTGATGAAAAATGAAGTGAAAAGTTAAATATGAATGATGAGTCATAGATTTGGAGAGAAAGGATTAATCCACCCTAAGTTTTTGGTCTAATAACGTCAAGGTCCTAGCCTTTCAAACACTAGGAAATACCCCTTTCAAACTAACAATCCCTAATCAAATCATAAATCTGAAACAACATATTTTATGGAGAGACGGGTGTTCTACCCTTACATGGATTAACGTCTCTTAGAATTAGAGAAAGCCTATCTTAGTGGTTTAAACTACATGGTTAGGACAATACTAAACCCAAACTCTAGAGGGGTATATACAATTATCTTGATAAATTTTGCTTACCATTGTGCCATGCATAGTCATTTTGAAATAGTGTTTTGCCATCACTATTTACTCTGAAGGGTCCTAATTCAGTCATAGCCCCATACCCAAAAGACGAACATCCAGGTCCTGAAAATATCAAAAATAGTTATTTAGTAGCTATGCGAGCAAAACAAAAGATAGGACAAATTTAAGATAAGAAAATGAAAACAGAGGAAATAATAATTAAAATATGATGATTATAATAACATTAACACATTTTTATATGATGAATAATGCCAATTCTAAACACATCAACTATTTTACTTATGTTTGAGTTAAACAAAAATATATATATCAATGTTACATGTCACCAACTGTATACGTATATTCATGCGGATAGACGTATATTCATGCGGATAGACATAGCTGAAAGAGACTATTATTAATTAATTAATTACCTCCATTGAGCCACAAAACCAAAGGATTGGTTGAAGAATTGTGAGGTGACTCAACAAAATAGTAAAACAATGCTCTTCCAGCCTGAGGATCAACCGTCACATAACCTGAGTACTGACTAAAGTTTATACCATTAGGTTGGCCAGGCAATGTAGTAATCTTGTCAAGTTCCATTGAACCATCCTGAGTCCCAATATACACAGGACTATACTCTTGTTTTACACTTGATTCCTCTTGAGAATTTGCCTGAAAAGAGTTTCTCCATCTTTTAGACTTAATCAGCCTTTGAAGATTATCAGCTTGGTTGGCCTCAATAAAGTTAAGTGATGCCAAAAGGGAGAGAAGAAGCAGCTTTGAAAATAATGTTAGCTTCATCTTCTTGTTGCTTAAATTGCCTTAATTTGCATGGCATCAGTTCACAATATATATAAGGTAAGACTGAGAGGACGACAATACTAAAGGTAGGATTTATAACACTAAAGCTTTGATTAAAACAGAATACACCCAAGGTTTTCGGAAAGTAACAAATGTACCCACAAATTGATTACTTTACCATATAAAGAATATAATACCCTTTGCCTAATTATATATTCTTTTCAATTTTTATTTTAACTATATAAATATTAATTTTTATTAACCAATTTTATATAATAAATTATAATTAATATATATATATATAAATAATTAAATAATTATTTAATTTATACAATTAACTAAAAATAAAGTAAGACTTGTATATAATTAAATTACATACTTAAATAAATGAAATGGAGTTAAGTATAATAAGATAAATGATACTAAATTTTTTCCAAAACGAAGTTTTAGATTCATTTAAATTTTTATTTTAACTATATAATAATTGAAGAAATAAAAATGGAAAATAATATATAATTGACAAATGGTATTATAGACTTTGTATAGCAAGGTAATCAATTTTTTGAGTGCATTTGTTACTATCCGAAACCCTTGGGTGCCTTTATAGTTTCCCCAAACCTCAGGAGGAAATTGTTTTAAACCCATATTAAGGTAGTTAACCTGTTTTTAAGTTCTTTGGGACGTTAGAAAATCCAAGTGATATAGCTACATTCATTACAACTTAACAAAAATTCAACCTGGCCGGTTGCGTTCTAAAAATGCAATTGTAAAATGTGTTTCTTTTGGCTTTCTTTTGGTAAAGCTATCGATGCAATTATTCAAGTCAAACCGGGGCTTAAAAGCCTTAAATTACATTTCTTTGTATCTAACTATTTGTACATGACCCTTATATTTCATAAATCTTGAACGGCTGCATTTTAAAATTTACTTGGAATCTTCACAGCACTAATTTATATGTGTCATGCCAGCTAATACATCTAAGAGAACATTCACAAAGTAATTAAAAAACAAAAAAAAACATTTGGTTTTTCTTCTTAATATATCTCTTTGTCTAGTTATGACTGATGTTTTTAAACTCGAAGCATCCGTTGACCTGGTCAAGGGGCCCAGTTTTGGGTTGATTGGTCTAACTGGTGTCAAGCAAACACATCTCCGAGAAACTCAATTAGTCCCTATATGTTTGAAATCTAGTAAACAGACCCCTATAAAATTTTGTCAATCCCTGCAAGCTTAAAATGTAGCAAACACACCCCTGCGATTTTTTACATCCTTTTTAAAATTTTATCTTTTCAAGGTAAGTTCTCTTTCTCTCTATTTACCTATCCAAAACAAACAAAGATCGCTACTTCCTCCACCACATNCTCGGCATCCCTTCATCCACAGCATTCTTGATGGCACCATCGATCTCTCCTCCTTCAAAACATGGTTAGTTTGTTCTGCAACTGCAAGTTTAATATTATTACAAATTTAGAATTCAGTTATTTAGTTTCAAATTTCTTGGTGCAATTCAAATACAGCGACAAGATTATTTATTTGTTAGGGAGTTTGCTCCATTTGTAATTTTGTGGCAAGCGTTCTGGTGAAAGCATGGAAAGAATCAGACGATAGTTACGGTGATACATAAGTTATATTGGGGGGACTGGCCACACTGAATGATGAAGTTGAATGGTTCAAGAGAGAAGCCTTCAAGTAGGGTGTTCAACTCTGATGTTTCTGCAGAAGGTTTTTCATTATCGGCGTGATGGCATTATGGGTGGGATGTGCTACAACTGGGATAGTGTTGTGCTATGTTTATTTTTGAGAAGACTGCTGGTTGTATTCTTCGTGTGTTTTCAGCTTTTGTTGTGCAACATTTGTTTCTTTTTCTAGTTCCACAGTCTTTGATTCTCCCCTTTTTTTTTCTCAAGCTGTGTTTTATTGTTAGTTTGCTGCCTCTTTTTTTTGGGTCTGCTGCTGTTTTGTGTTCCTTTTTGGCTCAGTTGTCGTGGTTTGCTAGGCTCCTTGGTAAGGTTATGAGTATGGCGAAGGATCTGAGGGGAACCGATTGAAATGAAGAAAGATTCAAATGCAAATGCAACCAAAAAAAAAAAGGGTTCAGATTCGGAAATAATTAGTGACCTAGTTTAGGTCACAGACCGGTCGGATTGACGGTTTGGTACTGTTCTTCAAGTCCGACCACAGTCCAAAGTGATTTTTAATGTAGTAACGGGTCTAGCATTAAACCGGAGTTGTGGCCGGTTCTTGATCGAACTGATCTGACTGATTGGTCCAATTCTAGTTTCAAAACAATAATAAAAAGTCCCACAAGCTAGATTCCTCGTTTCACTTCAACCATTCATTTTTCGATTTCTTTAACAAAAAAGACAGGAGCACATGCATCTGATTCTCATACAAAAGTCTTAAACCAAAAAGCCAACGCTCTGAAAATGAAAGAACTAATGAATCTAAAGACTTGCATTGTCGACATAATTCTAATCTTCAAAGTCTCTTGTCTCCCATTTACACAATGTTCACACAACCCCGTCTATCAAGCAAGTTAATTCCAATCTTTTATGGTGGTTTCAAATTTGAGGAATTCTAGCAATAATACGCGTTGATTTATGAATACACGTAACTTGAAGAGAATAGTGTTTATTACAGTTGCTAACACTCTTTGTTGATGCAAAAATACACCAACTAGAGTGATCCGATCGACTTTGGCAGGATCGGAACTGATGTGTGCACGATTACAAATAACCAGCAAAGAATAAACAATAAAATGCGGTGAAGTAAATGGCAAGAAAGTTTTTAAAGTGGTTCGGCGAGTTGAACTCTTGAGCCTACGTCCACTGTTTTTATATTTGCTGTGAGAGTTTACAATGACAGTCTTAGAACAATTTGCCAACCCTTTTCTCCTCATTGGGAGGGGGGGTGGGGTGGTAGATTTTGTACAAAGGAAATAGCGAAAATAAAGGGATTACAAATAAGTTTGAAATGCAACTCCGATATTCTCGTGATTGAGTGTTGTGATTTTGCAAAGATTTTTGTCAATTTGATCCTTTTTGAGATACCTGGGATCTAAAGTTATTTGTGAGTTGGTTGAACACTTGTGAGGATTGGTCACGACTAGCTTGTGCTAGGTTGAGCTACAACCTGACAAGGTCAGACAATCACTTGAGTCAGGCAGGTTCCGCGGCGAGCTATAACCTCGTGATTATCCGAGCTTGACGGAAAAATCACACACAACATCTGTGTAATGACTCTTTCTAGCTAGTATACTTGGAAAATATAATATGATAAAAATACATAAGCATAAAAATGAAAAGTAATGGGCCCAAAAATTTTCTTTACTGAATATATTAAACTCTTTACATAACAAAATTATCATATACATTAGCTTGGAAACTGTGGACAGTGGTGCCATTTCTCTCCGCTTCTCGACATCCATCCAATCGCTTCTCACCTATTTCCTGCAAAAACATTTAGAAACAACGGGGTGAACACTAGTTGCTCAGTAAGTAAATCTGCTACGCTATCCGTTGCTCATATTCTAAATTCTTTCCTTACATTACTCTTTTTCTTCTTCTTAATTCTAACTGTTCTTTTTATTATCACTTTCTTTGTTCTTTCTTTCTAGTTCTCTATGTTCTTTCTTTATCACTTTCTTACTACCCATGATAGAAATCATGGTATCATGCATAAGTATGATGCAAATGCACAAATGCGTAGAGATGCATTTTCTTTCTACTTTTCTGTTTCTTATTCTGTTTTCTTTCTGTTTTCTATGTTTCTTTCTTCTTCTCTTCTCTTCTTTTCTTTTCTCTTCTTTCTTTTCTTTTCTTACTCTTTCTTATTCTTTGCCGATCGGACTTAATTGATGCATGGATTCGGAACCCAGGCTGTGTGAGTGAGTATAGTCCTCATCTGCATGCACTCTTACGGACTGTACGAATTCTTTTCTTCTTAGGCCACTCATTTAAGGTGGCATGCATGTAGGTATATTCTCCTGGGTACAGCCCTCATCCACACACACTCTTACAGGCCGTACAAATTCTTCTTCTTATTCTTAGGCTGCTCACTGAAGGTGGCGTGCATGTGGGAATATTCTTCTTCTTATCACCCACGGGTTCCCCATTGCAACAACCTTTCTTTTCTCTTCTTTAGCACTCTTCTTTCTTTCTTTTTGTTCTTTAGTGCTTTTCTTTCTTTCTCTTTATTCTTTAAGTTCTTTATTGTTTAAGTTCTTATACATATGCATATGATTGCATGTAGATGATTCATGCTCATTATTCTTTCTAAATGTAAATATCTAATGCAAGGATGCCATGTAGCATAAAAATAAGTATTTCTCTATCATTTACAAGCTCATGTTAAGATCACAAATAAATACACTCATGCATACACTTCTCTTGGACATTTCATCAAACATTATGCATGCATACTTGGTCTGCTGTCGTAAGCAACCAAGATTAAAAACCTTCCTAACCTAACTACTGAACTATAAATAGGGTAAGCAAGGGTCGATCCCACGAAGAGTGTCTAGCCGAATTTTCAATGATGTGAATAAGGCCGGGGGGTTTTGAGTACAGAAAACAATCTTAGCCAAAAAAACAAAAACAAAAACAAAAACAATTCAATTCGAAATCAATTAATATAACGAAACTTGGTCTCCGTCAACATCCACCATCAGAATCTTACAACTGATCATTGATGCAAAATTAAATCAATTCATACCTGAATATTCACCGTTGGAACTATTTTCCTATCCCTCCTTAGTTGTAATTAATTAGGAAACAAGCGATCTTAATTAACCTTACTACTAAACAACCCTAGACAAGCGCTAAAGATTTATGCTAGTGGCAGCCTTAAGAACTAGAGAGATCGATGAAGCTAAACAACACAAACTCAAGCGATTGCATTTAATTTAGTCGAGTGTTCCTCTTAAGATTACTAATTCTTGACGCAGCAAATTAATAAACCTAATTGCTTCACAAGTTAGAGGGATCAAACAATTATGGATTTGATATCTAACTTAGCAGTGGAGTCGCTACTGCAAAATATAATCACATTATATTGTTAGAAACCTTCATAAATTTATAATATTTCGGCTGTTGTTATAAATGTTTTCAGTTAAAATGTATAATTATTCTGAAGTACTCCCATAATTTAGTCTATTCAATTGGTTAACTTGATTGTTGTGCAACTGTACTTGCCTGTATATCCAGACTTTTATTCCTAGCCATAATATCCTTTATGATGGGTAGGACAGCAAGGGTCTATCATTCCAAGAAGTTGAAAAAAATTAATGTTTAATTAGTAGCAATAATTTATTCAAACTATTACATAAATCTGAGTATTAATTTAAAACCGTAATTAATGCTGAGTACCTGCAACCTTCCCATTCTGAGGATTTGGGTGAGAGCAGTTTGAACCTCTGGAATATTTAATGCACATACTCGTTGAGCTGGATCAAAGTTGTTCACCTGCTTAATCATATTTGTAGATTAATCTCTATACAGCTTATATGTACAAAATTTAAAGGTAGCGCTCATATTCTTGGATCTGTTATGGTTAGTTAGATATTTAACTATGGTTGACTTAACCATAGTTACTCAGATTGTATATAATTGTAATAAGAGGAATATAGTCTTACAAAGATACATACAAAGAGTGGATAAAAAGATAAATCATCCCTTGAAAAGGGAAAAAGAGAGAGAGAAAAGACAATCATGAAGATTAAGGGTAGGATGTTCTTTGTATACCTCTTTTATGCATCTTTGTAAGGTAGTATTTCTGTGAATAAACACTTGTAAGTACCTTTGAGCTGAATAATAAAATTCACTTTACTCTCTCTGAAATGAACTCGATCATGGTATCAAGCAGTGTTTTAAATGGAAATTAACTTCGATCGAAGAATAAGTTTCATTGTGATGTTTTCCTTAGCTAAACAAACTAGATTACCATTTGTTTTAAGTGAAACAACCACACACACGTTTTTGAATGCTGCATTTAGATGTTTGGGGCCCTATAGAATTGCAACCTAGGGTAATGCAAGGTTTTTCCTTACATTGTTGATTTTACCGATAAATGGCTTTTTTTTTATGCAATTCAAGTCTGATGTATTTCAACCTAAAAAACTTTTGCACATGGTCCAAAATCAATACAGTCAAACACTAAATATATATAACTGAAGTGGCTGGAATTTCAACAACAATGTCATGATTTGTTGTCAACTTAGGCATTATACATCAAAGCACTTGTGTGCCTCCACAACAAAAAGAGTGGTAAAACGCAAGCATAGACACATTCTAACATAGCTAGAGCTTTTAAGTTTCAATTCATATTCCAGATTACTTGTGGGGCTATGCAGTCAAAGCAGCTATCTATATTACAATAGACTGCCTACCAAAGTTTAATGGTTTTTCACCTTTTGAAAAATTTTATGGTCATAAGCCTAAGTTAGATCTTGAAAGTTTTTGGCTGTTTGGCATATGCTACAAATTGCTATCTAGGATAAGTTTACTCCAAGGTCCATTCCTTGTGTATTCTTGGCTATTCCTCTATAAGAAATGATATATACTGTATGATTTGCACTCCAAAACAGTATGTTCAATCGAGATGTTATATTTCATGACATATTTTTCTTTTTCTTTTACATCAGTCCACTAAACCTCCCTTTCTTCTTAAAAATTTCAGGAAGAAGAATTAAATACATCTTTGATTCATTTTGCCTATACTCTACAAATGATCTTCATGAGAAAACCAACTATACCTAGTCTTCAGCTTCCATCACTTTCTTCTATGCCTAATGCACCCTTACCTTTTCACATCCAAATTAGAGTCAGCAAACCCACAAACCTCCCATTTGGGACCACTGATTTTGTGTGTCCACTTTGTCCAAATCAAATGGACCTCACTATCAAATATCATATACAAATTACATTGCCTATTACCAATCTTTCTTCTACCTAGCAAAAGATATATCTAGTATTTCTGCTCTAACTGACCCCACATCTTTTACCCAAGCATCCAAAGATCCAAATGGATTGCAGCTATGCAAAGAAATCAAGCTTGAAAGAAATTAGACCTGGTCTCTAGTTTCCCTGCCTCTGGTAAGACTCCAAATGGGTGTAAGCTTAAGTATAATGTCCATGGGACTTGGAAAGGTATAAGGCTAGATTAGTGCCAAAGGTTTACCCGCAGGTTGGTATCGATATGAGGAGACATTTTCTCCTGTAGTGAGATGTGACAGTGAGGTGGTCTTGGCCATTGCATCATGAAAGATGCCTCTTTTTCATAGATGTTGACAATGATTCTTGCAAGGAGATCTTCAAGAGGAAATATATATGCATTTACCACAAGGTTTCAAATCAACATGACAAGCCTTAGTTTGTAAGCTTCACAAGTCCTTATATGGCATGAAATAGGCCTCAAGGCTTGGAATAATAAGCTCACCAATGCCTTGTTGATAGGTGGTTCCAACAATCCCATCAGATCACTCTTTCTTTTTAAGAAACATATGGACACATTGTATCTTATTGTGTATGTGATGACTTGGTCATTACTGGTAGTGACAGTTCATGATTCAAGATACTAAGGGTCTCTGCATTCTCATTTCAAGCTAAGGACTAGGTTCTCTTAGATATTTTTTAGGTTTTGAAGTGCTAGATCCTCTAAAGGTAAGTATAGTCAAAAGAAATATGCTTTGGAGTTGATACTAATTTTGGATTAGCTGTGCCAAGCCAGCCTTGGTCCTCTTGATCCTCAACTAAAACTCACTATGTGGGTATGATCAAGCCTTTCCTGGCCAAAAGATCCAGGCTTAGTGATCCCTTGGTATATCAGAAATTGGTTGGAAAGTTGCTCTATTTGTGTTCACAGACCTAATCTCAATTTTGCAGTAAACCTACTCAGCCAATTTATGCACCAACCTAAGCAATCACATCTCAATGCTACCCTTAGATTGTCAGATATGTGAAAGGTCTTCAGGTTTGGGTTTGTTTTTCCCAACTCGACTCCTTGCATCTTCAAGAATTTGTGACTTGATAGGCTTCTTGCCTTATGATGTAAATCAATGACTTGTTTTTGCATTTCTTGGGAAGTTCTTTACTGTCCTGGAAATCTAAACATCAAGTTACATTTCTTGATCATTTCTGAAGCTGAATACCGTGCCATGGCTCCACAGTTTGTAAATTATTTGGCTTACTAACTCCTGCATGATCTTGGTTTTTCACTCTAGCTGCCCATTCCTCTTGGATGTGACAATCAATTAACCATTCACATTGCTTCAATCCTATGTTATGAACGTTGAGCATATTGACATTGATTGCCACATCTTCGACAAAGATTAAGGAGGGTTTGGTGTGATCTGTCCATGTTCCCACACAAGAGCAGCTGCTATTTATTTACTAAGGTGTTCATACTTCTTCATCGCCATTTATTGTCCAAGTTGGGGGTGCGATATTCATCACCCAACTTGAGGGGTGTCTTGGATTATTTGGATTATAGTTTATAGTTAGTTAATTGGGTTATGGTTAGTTAGAAATATTTAACTTGGTTGACCTAGTTACTGCAGATTGTATATAATGTAATAAAAAACTTGTACAGTTACTTTTTGAGCTGAATAATAATAAAGTTCACTTTACTCTCTCTGAAATGAACTCGATCAATATGGCCCCATAATTACATATTATGATTTATTTACATTGAGGTTTCGTTCAAAAACAATTAAACATACAATTCATTTTTTTTTTTTTTCAATTTTATGGCTGAGAAGAATACTTACTGAACCATTGGAGTTGTTCTCTTGAGCCATATGCATGGACACTGCCGCAAGTGGGGCACATGTGTGTAATGACTATAATCCCATCTCATACCCTGCTGTGCTTAAAAATGTCCGCATTTTTCCGAACAAGTTTCATCACAAAGTCACCATTTTGGAAATGCTTTGTAGGTTTCATCTGCCATTAAAGCGTGAGTCCATCGTAGTCAATATTTCCCATTAGTCTGTAACATCGTTAAGCACTCCTTACCAATCTGAAATAATAGTTATTTCCATTCAAAATAAGTTACTCACGAATATTTAATTCAAGGATCTGAAAAAATCAATCATCTCAAAATAAGGGGTTTAGATATATATAGTAACTCAATAATCTCAATTTTCCAAAATATCAAGTTTTATTTAAAGGACAAATTGAGCCATAAAATTAGTATCCTCTTAATGAAATAACAAATGATGTTCAAATATATAACATTAGATTATGCTGGACTATACTCAGGATGGTTTAATGGTCTAATTAAACATAGACCATGTCAGATAGTGCTAAAATTATAGTTTAGGTAATTGACTATTTTTGTCATTATAATTATTAAGCAATTAGGTTAATAATGTGATTAACGACTAAATCTGTCTTTTAAGCATGATATTGAATTTTGGAAATTAAAAAATTGTAAAGATGATTATATGGAGGAATTAATATCTCTCAAAACAAATAACATATGTAACGCATCTCTTGAGATTGATAACAGTTTGATTTGAATTTGTTTTGGAGCATAATCTCATTTGAAAGTGAGGCACGTAATGACCGGCTTAGCTCTCCCCGGTTATGAAAAAATCTCTTGATTTATATTGAGGGAACCTTTCGAGGCAGTTGATAAGAAAAGTATAGGCATCGGCTGCAGTAGCATTACACCTGAGAGTTATAGTCTGAAGTTGTATCGAATATGAAAAGCCTACTCCAGTGGAGACTCCAAGAAGATCACGTTGGCACTGACATTGTTTGAAAACATTCATGCAAGTATTATGATGGGAAGAAAATAAACTAAGAAATTATCAATAGGGGTAGATTTGCTCACCATGTTTCCATGCATAGTCATTTTGAAATAGTGTTTTGCCATCACTATTTACTTCGAGGGTCCTAATTCAGTCATAGCCCCATGCCCAAATTATGAGAACATCCGTCCTTAAATATCATAAATAGTTTAACTTTATTACTTAACAGCTAATTTTTTAGTCGGTTCAAAAGATAGGAAAAATTTAAGATAAGAAAATGAAAGGAGAGGAAATAATAATTAAAATTTGATGATTATGATAACATTATAAATTATTAATGTTAAATGAGATGATAATGCCCATTCTAAACAATAAACAATGTACTTATGTTTGAGTAAACCAAAAAATATTGATGTTACATGTTACCAACTGTATATGTATATGAATGCCGATGGAAATAGTTTATAGAGACTATGTTAATTGATTAATTACCTCCATTGAGCCACAAAACCAAAGGTTCGTGAAGAATTTTCAGGTGACTCAACAAAATAGAAAAACAATGCTCTTCCGGCCTGAGGATCAACCGTCACATAACCTGAGTACTGTTAAGTTTAAACCATTAGTTGGCCAGGCAATGTGTAATCTTGTCAGTTCCATGAACCATCTTGAGTCCCAATATACGGGAAATACTCTTGTTTCACATTTGATTCCCCAGAATTTCCCAGGAAAGAGTTTCTCCATCTTTTAGACTTAATGAGCCTTCGAGATTATCACCTGATTGGATTCAATAAAGTTAAGTGATGCCAAAAGGCAGAACGAAAGGAATGCTAATTTAACAAGGGATTAAATTATATTCTTTGTATTAATGTTGATACATGGACCTATATTTCTCAATGTTGTAGGGTGGCTGTTTAATTTACTTGGAATCTTCACAAACTAAATATATATGGTAATGTCAGCTAATACATATTGAGAGAACATTCGCAAAGTATAAAGAAGAAATAAAAAATTGTTTTTTCCTCTTAAAAAATCCTTTGTTAGTATGATTGTAATTTTTTTTATCATCCAACAAACTTTACCACTTAAATGTTTATTTTAATTAATTAACAAATTATATCAATGGTTAAGTAGAGGAAAGAGAAAACAAATATTAATTAATGAAAAAGGGGAAATTAGGCTACATAACCAAATGTGGTGGGTGTTAAAAAGCAAAATATATATTAAACAAGTTAGAAATTCCTTCCATGTTAGCCATGCAATTTCAATAATTTAAATACTACCTATTAGCCATAAAACTTCATAATGAAAATCCTACCCTTATTGAAGAAAGTAAGGATGTATTATTTTGCGAATACATTGTGCTTTGACAAAAATAAATAAATAAATTGAAAATGATTAATAAAATGAAAAAGTCTTCGGTATGTTTTTTCTTCTAAAACACAAATTGAAAAATAAAATAATGAATCCTATAACCTACATGGCAATCCTGTTATGAAAATCTTGATTGAAATGAATTATTTGTTTATATGAATGTGAAATTTTTATCTACAAAAGAGAACAACACGTTTAATATTCATCATCTATAAAAACCAATGTTTTAAAAACGACCCAGCTGGCCGACCATTTCACCCATTCGACTAGGAATGGCCACTGAGTTGGACTAGGCCGGCATAAAACCAAGGATATGAATTCATCCGGTATGACCTGTGGTTGGCCAAGGTCCTGGAGCAACTGCCGGTCTAACCGGTTTAGGGCAAAACGGATAACTCTTACCCCCGGTTATTAATTCCTAAAATGCAATTTCTTTTACCCATTTTTTCATTCTATCGAGCTAAACATATATCTCTCTTGCATTGCCGATTTCTTCATTTCGTCTCGTCGTCGTCCATCTCTGTTTATAAATTCTCTGGGAACCATTATCAACTCTCAAACGCTTCAGTTTCAGTTTCAGGTTCCAGAAGAAAAAAAAAAAAAGGAAGGGAAGACTTGGAGAAGAGCGGGATGATGACTCGTGGCTGAGGAAACACCGTCTCCTCTACACTGGGGCTACGGCATCCCTTCCACAGCATTCTTGATGGCACCTCGACTCTCTCTCCTTCAAAACATGGTTAGTTTGTTTGCAACTGCAAGTTTAATATTATACAAATTTAGAATTCAGTTATTTAGTTTCAAATTCTTGGTGCAATTCAATCAGGACAAGATTATTTATTTGTTAGGGAGTTTGCTATTTGTAATTTTGTGGCAAGCGTTCTGGTGAAAGCATGGAAAGAATCAGACGATAGTTACGGTGATACATAAGTTATATTGGGGGACTGGCCACATGATGATGAAGTTGAATGGTTCAAGAGAGAAGCCTTCAAGTAGGGTGTTAACTCTGATGTTCTGCAGAAGGTTTCATTATCGGCGTGATGGCATTATGGGTGGGATGTGCTGCAACTGGGATGTGTGTGCTATGTTTATTTTTGAGGACTGCTGGTTGTATTTTTGTGGTTTTCGCTTGGTTGTGCAACATTTGTTTCTTTTTCTAGTTCCACAGTCTTTGATTCTCCCCTTTTTTTTCCAAGCTGTGTTTTATTGTTAGTTTGCTGCCTCTTTTTTTGGGTCTGCTGCTGTTTTGTGTTCCTTTTTGGCTCAGTTGTCGTGGTTTGCTAGGCTCCTTGGTAAGGTTATGAGTATGGCGAAGGATCTGAGGGGAACCGATTGAAATGAAGAAAGATTCAAATGCAAAGCAACCAAAAAAAAAAAAAGGTTTAGATTCGGATAATTAGTGACCTAGTTTAGGTCACAGACCGGTCGGACTGACGGTTGTGTACTGTTCTTCAAGTCCGACCACAGTCCAAAGTGATTTTAATGTATAACGGTCTAGCATTAAACCGGAGTTGTGGCCGGTTCTGATCGAACTGATCTGGAACTGCATTGGGTCCCACAAGTAGATTCCCGTTTCACTTCAACCATTCATTTTCGATTCTTTAACAAAAAAGACAGGAGCACATGCATCTGATTCTCATACAAAAGTCTTAAACCAAAAAGCCAACGCTCTGAAATGAAAGAATAATGAATCTAAAGACTTGCATTGTCGACATAATTAATCTTCAAAGTCTTGTCTCCCATTTACACAATGTTCACACAACCCAGTTTTTGACAAAATTACAAAATAAACGGAAAATCGGATCCTAACCAATATTCTGTTAAAACTCATTAATAAAAACATGTTAAATATAAAAATGATGTTTTTACCAAAGTTCATCGCATTCTAATTTATCAACCAAAAACTTGTCAAAATTCTTTATTAACCAAACAAACTTCAAATTAGTTTTCAAAATCACCCAACACACTTTACCAAACTTCTAAATTTCACCAAAAAGCCCCCTTGGTGTTGATAGAGGTTGAAATGGGCTTGCGAGAGCCATTGGGGGCATTTTATGGCATCAAGACAGCCATGCGAGGCTACATCTAGCCTCATGTCGACTGTGGAAGGTTGAATTTGGCCTTGCAACAGCCACAAGAGGCCTTGCAACAGCCACAAGAGGCTGGATTCAACCTCGAGGCAATTAATCTAGGTTGTATCCAGCCCCAAGGCAATTGCGCGAGGCTGGATCTAAGAGATTGTTGCAAAGGATGAAGAAAGAAGAACGGGGAAAGTAGTTAGGATTTAAAAAAAATAAAAAAAATGAAAGGTCAATAGTGTTTTTTGTTAAAAGATTGAAATATCCAAAATATCTTACCATTAATTTATTGCGACAGAAAAATTTGACAAAATGGAGGTTAGAATTTAATTTTTCAAGAAATAAGCCTTGCGTTTGGCACACTCTTTTTCCACTCTCCTATCCTAAAAAACAAAAAACGCATTTGTTTTAATATTCTTTAAAATTTAATCATATTCTATTCAACTCAAAATATTAACAATTACCTTTCTCAATAAAAGTTTTTAAATTAAAAATTAACAAAAACACCCCCACCCACCTAAGCCACTGTCACTCACTGTCGCCACTGACACGGCTGGATCTGGCCGATCGTGCATCAATTTGTCCATTTCTAGCAAGATTCACCATGGATCTGGCTGGAAGCAGCCAGATCTACAGCCAAAGATCTGGCCGTTGACGATGGCCATATCTTGGCTGTCGTTTGGCCGTCAACGATGACCAGATTTGGCCAAATTTGGCAGTCAATGACAAGATATGTGGCAGTAGATCTAGTAGTTTCCAGCTAGATCTACATTGGATTTGATCGGAAAAGGCTAGATAGACGCATGACCGACCAGATCCAGTCAATTGTGTGCTATCTCGATGGCTTTTGGCCACTGTCCGATGGTGGTAGCCAGTTGCTGACAATAGTTGGGTGGATGGGGATGTTTTGTAGTTTATAAACCTTTATTGTGGGGGGTTTTAGTTAAATTAACAAACTTAGAAGGTTGAAAATATTCTAAATATTTTTAAAAAATGTACCAAAAATATTATCAGAATTCTATCTTATTTTCTAAAAATACTATTCAGAATAGAATGCTATTATGATAAACTAAACAAACGGAGCCAAGAGATTTTTATTATTTTCAAAAATATAGGAATGAACTATAATAACTCCCAGAGCAATAAAATACTCAAGATAGATTCATCATATACTATACTAGTTAAATAACATAATGTCCTTTACAAACTATTGATGCGTGATTTTGACACCAACTAAACGCATGTGTGAAATGCTGAGTTGGCCCAGAAGACACACGTGGATGTGAGAAATCGATAAAAACAATAGAGAACAACGTTTAAAGTGGTTCAGATGCTAAGAAAACAAATCTTACGTCCACTGAATTTTTATTAATGATAGTGGTTAGGTCGCGTTCAGCGGACTGACTTACAGAAGATTATACAAGAGAAAGAATGCTATATTTTCTTTTGAGAGATTAGCTAATCCCTTAAATGAGAGAGGAGCTCTACATTTATAGTGGGATGGATTAAGGTTATCATTACTAAATCTGTAAGTTGGTGGGATTATCCGTGCAAATTATTCTTTATGTCCCATTGCTCACATTCCAAAGTGATTTACGCGATTTGGTGCAAGGATTGGACACGTGAAATCACTATAGCTCATGGCTGGTCTGACGCGCACCCACTACCCTGACGTGAGCATGCCGCCCCTGTCATTGCATGACATGGGTCCTCTGACTGGTTGCGGGCCTACCTAAGCTCTGACCTTTTGTGCTGATCGAGTCTTGCGTCAGCCCTATATTTTTAGGCATAACACAAACATACAACACAATTAATATTCACTTACTTGATATGGACTAGAAAACTTGTTTTCCAGCAAAATAACACGAAACAAATCGGATTAAGGAACATTTTATAACTGCGAGTGTGGCTATATTTCAAATTATCCTATTTTGGTCAGTTTAATTAATTTTGCCTCTAACACTAGTTAGTCATTAAGCCAAGGAAAGAAATATCAGGTTAAGGCTAAGTTGTCAAGATCATATATTGTGGATGCAGTAAAAATATAGACTAAATTTTTGTTGATCAATAAAAATACTTTTTCTAGTACCTCATCATTTGTGTACCATGGATACCAGGCTGTTTTGATGGGAAGGTTGAGGGTTGATATTGAGTAGCTAGATGATGTAACGGGCACAACTGAATCTATGTCGCTACTGCAAAATATAATCACATTATATTGTTAGAAACCTTCAATAAATTTATATATATTTCGGCTGTTTGTTATAAATGTTTTCAGTTAAAATGTATAATTATTCTGAAGTACTCCCATATATTTAGTCTATTCAATTGGTTAACTTGATTGTTGTGCAACTGTACTTGCCTGTATATCCAGACTCTTATTCCGCTAGCCATAATATCCTTTATGATGGGTAGGACAGCAAAGGGTCTATCATTCCAAAGAAGACCTCTGAAAAAATTTAATGTTTAATTAGTAGCAATAATTTATTCAAACTATTACATAACATCTGAGTATTAATTTAAAAACCGTAATTAATGCTGAGTACCTGCAACCTTCCCATTCTGAGTGATTTGGGTGAAGAGCAGTTTGAACCTCTGGAATATTTAATGCACATACTCGTCTGAGCATGGATCAAAGTTGTTCACCTGCTTAATCATAATTTGTAGATTAATCTCTATGACAGCTTATATGTACAAAATTTTAAAGGTAGCGCTCAATATTCTTGGATCTGTTATGGTTAGTTAGAAATATTTAACTATGGTTGACTTAACCATAGTTACTACAGATTGTATATAATTGTAATAAGAGGAATACTAGTCTTACAAAGATACATACAAAGAGTGGCATACAAAGATAAATCATACCCTTGAAAGAAGGGAAAAAGAGAGAGAGAGAAAGACAATCATGAAGATTAAGGGTAGGATTTGTCTTTGTATACCCCTCTTTGTATTTCTCTTTGTAAGGCTAGTATTTCTCTTGTAATAAACACTTGTACAGTTACTTCTTTGAGCTGAATAATAAAATTCACTTTACTCTCTCTGAAATGAACTCGATCATGGTATCAGAGCAGTGTTTTAAACTGCGAAATTAACTTCGATCGAAGAATAAGTTTCATTGTATGTTTGTACCTTAGCTAAACAAACTAGATTACCATTTGTTTTAAGTGAAACAACCACATCACACGTTTTTGAATTGCTGCATTTAGATGTTTGGGGCCCTTATAGAATTGCAACCTAGGGTAATGCAAGGTTTTTCCTTACTATTGTTGATTTTACTCGGATAACTTGGCTTTTTTTTATGCAATTCAAGTCTGATGTATTTCAAACCTTAAAAAACTTTCTGCACATGGTCCAAAATCAATACAGTCAAACATCTAAATATATTATAACTGAAAGTGGCTTGGAAATTTTCAACAAACAATGTCATGATTTGTTGTCAAACTTAGGCATTATACATCAAAGCACTTGTGTTTGCACTCCACAACAAAACAGAGTGGTAAAACGCAAGCATAGACACATTCTTAACATAGCTAGAGCTTTTAAGTTTCAATCTCATATTCCAGATTACTTGTGGGGCTATGCAGTCAAAGCAGCTATCTATATTATCAATAGACTGCCTACCAAAGTTCTACATGGTTTTTCACCTTTTGAAAAATTTTATGGTCATAAGCCTAAGTTAGATCATTTGAAAGTTTTTGGCTGTTTGGCATATGCTACAAATTTGCCTATCTAGGATAAGTTTACTCCAAGGTCCATTCCTTGTGTATTTCTTGGCTATTCCTCTACTAAGAAATGATATATACTGTATGATTTGCACTCCAAAACAGTATGTATCAATCGAGATGTTATATTTCATGAACATATTTTTCTTTTTCTTTTACATCAGTCCACTAAACCTCCCTTTCTTCTTAAAAATTTCAAGGAAGAAGAATTAAATACATCATTTGATTCCATTTTGCCTACTACTTCTACAAATGATCTTCATGAGACAAAACCAACTATACCTAGTTCCTCAGCTTCCTATTCACTTTCTTCTATGCCTAATGCACCCTTACCCTTCTCACATCCAAATTAGAAAGTCCAGCAAACCCACTAAACCTCCCATTTGGGACCACTGATTTTGTGTGTCCCACTTTGTCCAAATCAAATCAGACCTCGACTATCAAATATCATATACACAATTACATTGCCTATTACCAATCTTTCTTCTACCTAGCAAAAGTATACGTCTAGTATTTCTGCTCTAACTGACCCCACATCTTTTACCCAAGCATCCAAAGATCCAAATTGGATTGCAGCTATGCAATAGGAAATTCAAGCTTTGGAAAGAAATTAGACCTGGTCTCTAGTTTCCCTGCCTCCTGGTAAGACTCCAAAATGGGTGTATAAGCTTAAGTATAATGTCCATGGGACTTTGGAAAGGTATAAGGCTAGATTAGTTGCCAAAGGGTTTACCCCGCAGGTTGGTATCGATTATGAGGAGACATTTTCTCCTGTAGTGAAGATAGTGACAGTGAGGTCGGTCTTGGCCATTGCATCCATGAAAGATTGGCCTCTTTTTCATTTAGATGTTGACAATGAATTCTTGCAAGGAGATCTTCAAGAGGAAATATATATGCATTTACCACAAGGTTTCTCAAATCAACATGACAAGCCTTTAGTTTGTAAGCTTCACAAGTCCTTATATGGCATGAAATAGGCCTCCAAGGCTTGGAATAATAAGCTCACCAATGCCTTGTTGATAGGTGGTTTCCAACAATCCCCATCAGATACTCTTTCTTTTTTAAGAAACATAATGGACACATTGTTATCTTACTTGTGTATGTTGATGACTTGGTCATTACTGGCAGTGACAGTTCTATGATTCAAGATACTAAGGGTCTCTTGCATTCTCATTTCAAGCTATAGGACTTAGGTTCTCTTAGATATTTTTTAGGTTTTGAAGTTGCTAGATCCTCTAAAGGTATAAGTATATGTCAAAAGAAATATGCTTTGGAGTTGATATCTAATTTTGGATCAGCTGCTGCCAAGCCAGCCTTGGATCCTCTTGATCCTCAACTAAAACTCACTTATGTGGAGTATGATCAAGCTTTCCTGGCCAGAAAGATCCAGGCTTAGTTGATCCCTTGGTATATCAGAAATTGGTTGGAAAGTTGCTCTATTTGTGTCTCACCAGACCTAATCTCAATTTTGCAGTAAACCTACTCAGCCAATTTATGCACCAACCTAAGCAATCACATCTCAATGCTACCCTTAAGATTGTCAGATATGTGAAAGTGTCTTCAGGTTTGGGTTTGTTTTTCCCAACTCACGACTCCTTGCATCTTCAAGAATTTTGTGACTCTGATTAGGCTTCTTGCCTTATGAGTTGTAAATCAATGACTTGTTTTTGCATTTTCTTGGGAAGTTCTTTACTGTCCTGGAAATCTAAACATCAAGTTACAATTTCTTGATCATCTTCTGAAGCTGAATACCGTGCCACATGGCGTCCACAGTTTGTAAAATTATTTGGCTTACTCAACTCCTGCATGATCTTGGTTTTTCACTCTAGCTGCCCATTCCTCTTGGATGTGACAATCAATTAACCATTCACATTGCTTGCAATCCTATGTTCCATGAACGTGTGACGCATATTGACATTGATTGCCACATCGTTCGTACAAAGATTAAGGAGGGTTTGGTGCATCTTGTCCATGTTCCCACACAAGAGCAGCCTGCTGATTTATTTACTAAGGTTGTTCATACTTCTCTTCATGCCATTTATTGTCCAAGTTGGGGGTGCTTGATATTCATCACCCACCAACTTGAGGGGTGTCTTGGATTATTTGGATTATTAGTTTTATAGTTAGTTAATTGCGGTTATGGTTAGTTAGAAATATTTAACTATGGTTGACCGTAGTTACTGCAGATTGTATATAATCGTAATAAACACTTGTACAGTTACTTATTTGAGCTGAATATATAATAAAGTTCACTTTACTCTCTCTGAAATGAACTCGATCAATTATGGCCCCATAATTACATATGTATGATTTATTATACCATTGAGGTTTCGTTCAAAAACAATTAAACATACTAATTCATTTTTTTTTTTTTTTCAATTCTTATGGCTGAGAAGAATACTTACTGAACCATTGGAGTTGTTCTCTTGAGCATCATATGCATGGACACTGCCGCAAAGTGGGGCACAAATGTTGTAATGATCTATAATTCCCATCTCATACCCTGCTGTGCTTAAAAATTGTCCGCATTTTTCCGAACAAGTTTCATTCACAAAGTCACCATATTTGGAAAATGCCTTTGTAGGTTTCATCTGCCATTAAAGCGTGAGTCCATCCGTAGTCAATATTTCCCATTAAGTCTGTAACATCGTTAAGCACTCCATTACCAATCTGAAATAATAGTTATTTCCATTCAAAATAAGTTACTCACGAATATTTAATTCAAGGATCTGAAAAAATCAATTACATCTCAAAATAAGGGGTTTAGATATATATAGTCAACTCAATAATCTCAATTTTCCAAAATATACAAGTTTTATTTAAAGGACAAATTGAGCCATAAAATCTAGTATCCTCTTAATGAAATAACAAATGATGTGTTCATAATATATAACATTAGATTATGCTGGACTATACTCAGTATGGTTTAATGGTCTAATTAAACCATATAGACCATGTCAGATAGTGCTAAAATTATAGTTTAGTGTAATCTGACTATTTTTGTCATTATAATTTTTTATTAAGACAATTAGGTTACATAATGTGATTTAACGACTAAATCTGTCTTTTAAGCATGATATTGAAATTTTGGAAATTAAAAAATTGTAAAGATGATTATATGGAGGAATTAATATCTCTCAAAACAAATAACATATGTAACGCAATTTCTTTGAGATTGATAACAGTTTGATTTGAATATTTGTTGTGGAGCATAATCTCATTTGAAAGCTGAGGCACGTAATGACCGGCTTAGCTCTCCCCGGTTATGAAAAAATCTCTTGATTTATATTGAGGGAACCTTTCGAGCCAGTTGATAAGAAAAGTATAGGCATCGGCTGCAGTAGCATTACCACCTGAGAGATTATAGTCTGAAGTTGTACTCGAATATGAAAAGCCTACTCCAGCTGGAGACTCCAAGAAGATCACGTTTGGCACTGACATTGTTTGAAAACATTCATTGCAAGTATTATGATTGGGAAGAAAAATAAACTAAGAAATTATCAATCAGTGGTAGATTTGCTCACCATTGTTCCATGCATAGTCATTTTGAAATAGTGTTTTGCCATCACTATTTACTCTGAAGGGTCCTAATTCAGTCATAGCCCCATGCCCAAATTAATGAGGAACATCCAGGTCCTTAAAATATCATAAATAGTTTAATTTTATTACTTTAACAGCTAATTTTTTAGTCGGTTCAAAAGATAGGAAAAATTTAAGATAAGAAAATGAAAGGAGAGGAAATAATAATTAAAATTTGATGATTATGATAACATTAATACATTTATTAATTGTAAATGATGATGAATAATGCCCATTCTAAACACATAAACTAATGTACTTATGTTTGAGTAAACCAATAAAATATTGATGTTACATGTTACCAACTGTATATGTATATGAATGCCGATGGAAATAGTTTATAGAGACTATTGTTAATTGATTAATTACCTCCATTGAGCCACAAAACCAAAGGATTCGTTGAAGAATTTTCAGGTGACTCAACAAAATAGAAAAACAATGCTCTTCCGGCCTGAGGATCAACCGTCACATAACCTGAGTACTAGTTGAAGTTTAAACCATTAGGTTGGCCAGGCAATGTAGTAATCTTGTCCAGTTCCATTGAACCATCTTGAGTCCCAATATACACGGGAATATACTCTTGTTTCACATTTGATTCTCCCAGAATTTCCCAGAAAAGAGTTTCTCCATCTTTTAGACTTAATGAGCCTTCGAAGATTATCACCCTGATTGGATTCAATAAAGTTAAGTGATGCCAAAAGGCAGAACGAAAGGAATGCTAATTTAACAAGGGATTAAATTATATTTCTTTGTATCTAATGTTGATACATGGACCTATATTTCCTACATGTTGTAGGGTGGCATTGTTTAATTTACTTGGAATCTTCACCAAACTAAATATATATGTGTAATGTCAGCTAATACATATTGAGAGAGAACATTCGCAAAGTATAAAGAAGAAATAAAAAAATTGTTTTTTCCTCTTAAAAAATCTCTTTGTGTAGTTATGATTGTAATTTTTTTTTTATCATCCAACAAACTTTACACTTAAATGTTTATTTTTAATTAATTAACAAATTATATCAATGATTAAGTAGAGGAAAGAGAAAACAAATATATAAATTAATGAAAAAGGGGAAATTAGGCTACATAACCAAATGTGGTGGGTGTTAAAAAGCAAAATATATATTAAACAAGTTAGAAATTTCCTTCCATGTTAGCCATGCAATTTCAATAATTTAAATACTACCCTATTAGCCATAAAACTTCAATAATGAAAATCCTACCCTTATTGAAGAAAGTAAGGATGTATTATTTTGCGAATACATTGTGCTTTGACAAAAAAATAAATAAATAAATTGAAAATGATTAATAAAATGAAAAAGTCTTCGGTATGTTTTTTTCTTCTAAAACCACGAAATTGAAAAATTAAAATAATGAATCCTATAACCTACATGAGCAATCCTGTTATGAAAATCTTGATTGAAATGAATTATTTGTTTTATATGAATGTGAAATTTTTATCTACAAAAGAGAAACAACACGCGCGTTTAATATGTTCATCATCTATAAAAACCAATGTTTTAAAACCCGACCCAGCTTGAACAGAACATTTCACCCAATTCGACTAGGAAATGGCCACTGAGTTGGACTAGGCCGGCATAAAAACCAAGGATATGAATTCATCCGGTATGACCTGTGGTTGGGCCAAGGTTCCTGCAGCAACTCGCCGGTCTAACCGGTTTAGGGGCAAAACCGGATCAACTCTTACCCCCGGTTATTAATTCCTAAAATGCAATTTCTTTTACCCATTTTTTCATTCTATCGAGCCCTAACCCATATATTCTCTCTTGCATTGCCGATTTCTTCATTTCGTCTCAGTCGTCGTCCACTCTCTGTTTATAAATTCTCTTGCGAACCATTATCAACTCTCAAATCACAAGTTCAGTCTCAGTTTCAGTTTCCAGAAGAAAAAAAAAATGGAAGGGAAGACGAGGGAAGACTTGGAGAAGAGCGGGATGATCGACTCGTGGCTGAGGAAACACCGTCTCCTCTACACTGGGGCGACTCGGCATCCCTTCATCCACAGCATTCTTGATGGCACCGTCGATCTCTCCTCCTTCAAAACATGGTTAGTTTGTTCTGCAACTGCAAGTTTAATATTATTACAAATTTAGAATTCAGTTATTTAGTTTCAAATTTCTTGGTGCAATTCTAATGCAGGGACAAGATTATTTATTTGTTAGGGAGTTTGCTTTATTTGTAATTTTGTGGCAAGCGTTCTGGTGAAAGCATGGAAAGAATCAGACGATAGTTACGGTGATACATAAGTTATACTGGGGGGACTGGCCACACTGAATGATGAAGTTGAATGGTTCAAGAGAGAAGCCTTCAAGTAGGGTGTTCAACTCTGATGTTTCTGCAGAAGGTTTTTCATTATCGGCGTGATGGCATTATGGGTGGGATGTGCTGCAACTGGGATAGTGCTGTGCTATGTTTATTTTTGAGAAGGCTGCTGGTTGTATTCTTCGTGTGTTTTCAGCTTTTGTCGTGCAACATTTGTTTCTTTTTCTAGTTCTACAGTCTTTGATTCTCCCTTTTTTTTTTCTCAGGCTGTGTTTTATTGTTAGTTTGCTGCCTCTTTTTTTTGGGTCTGCTGCTGTTTTGTGTTCCTTTTTGGCTCAGTTGTCGTGGTTTGCTAGGCTCCTTGGTAAGGTTATGAGTATGGCGAAGGATCTGAGGGGAACCGATTGAAATGAAGAAAGATTCAAATGCAAATGCAACCACAAAAAAAAAGGGTTCAGATTCGGAAATAATTAGTGACCTAGTTTAGGTCACAGACCGGTCGGACTGACGGTTTGATACTGTTCTTCAAGTCCGACCACAGTCCAAAGCGATTTTTAATGTAGTAACGGGTCTAGCATTAAACCGGAGTTGTGGCCGGTTCCTGATCGAACCGATCTGACTGATTGGTCCAATTCTAGTTTCAAAACAATAATAAAAAGTCCCACAAGCTAGATTCCTCGTTTCACTTCAACCATTCATTTTCCGATTTCTTTAACAAAAAAGACAGGAGCACATGCATCTGATTCTCATACAAAAGTCTTAAACCAAAAAGCCAACGCTCTGGAAATGAAAGAACTAATGAATCTAAAGACTTGCATTGTCGACATAATTATAATCTTCAAAGTCTCTTGTCTCCCATTTACACAATGTTCACACAACCCCGTCTATCAAGCAAGTTAATTTCAATCTTTTACGGTGGTTTCAAATTTGAGGAATTCTAGCAATAATACGCGTTGATTTATGAATACACGTGACTTGAAAAAAATAGTGTTTATTACAGTTGCTAACAGTCTTTGTTGATGCAAAAATACACCAACTAGAGTGATCCGATCGACCTTGATAGGATCGAAACCGATGTGTGCATGATTACGAATAACCAGCAAAGAATAAACAATAAAATGCGGTGAAGTAAATGGCAAGAAAGTTTTTAAAGTGGTTCGGTGAGTTGAACTCTTGAGCCTACGTCCACTGTTTTTATATTTGCTATGACAGTTTACAATGATAGTCTTAAAACAATTTGCTAACCCTTTTCTCCTCATTGGGGGGGGGGGGTGCGTAGATTTTGTACAAAGGAAATAGCAAAAATAAAGGGATTACAAATAAGTTTGAAATGCAACTCCGATATTCTCGTGATTGAGTGTTGTGATTGTGCAAAGATTGTTGTCAATTTGATCCTTTTTGAGATACCCAGGATCTAAAGTTATTTGTGAGTTGGTTGAACACTTGTGAGGATTGGTCACGACTAGCTTGTGCTAGGTTGAGCTACAACTCGACAAGGTTAGACAATCACTTGAGTCAGGCAGGTTCTGCGGCGAGCTATAACCTCGCAATTATCCAAGCTTGACAGAAAAATCACACACAACATCTGTGTAATGACTCTTTCTAGCTAGTATACTTGGAAAATATAATATGATAAAAATACATAAGCATAAAAATGAAAAGTAATGGGCCCAAAAATTTTCTTTACTGAATATATTAAACTATTTACATAACAAAAGTATCATATACATTAGCTTGGAAACTGTGGATAGTAGTGCCATTTCTCTCCGCTTCTCGACATCCATCCGACTGCTTCTCACCTATTTCTTGCAAAAACATTTAGAAACAACGGGGTGAACACTAGTTGCTCAGTAAGTAAATCCGCTACGCTATCCGTTGCTCATATTTTGAATTCTTTCCTTACATTACTCATTTTCTTCTTCTTGATTCTAATTGTTCTTTTTGTTATCACTTTCTTTCTAGTTCTCTCTGTTCTTTCTTTCTAGTTCTCTCTGTTCTTTCTTTATCACTTTCTTACTACCCACAATAGAAATCATGGTATCATGCATAAGTATGATGTAAATGCACAAATGCATAGAGATGCATTTTCTTTCTACTTTTCTGTTTCTTATTCTATTTTCTTTCTCTTTTCTATGTTTCTTTCTTCTTCTCTTCTCTTCTCTTCTCTTCTTTTCTTTTCTATTCTTTCTTTTCTTTTCTTATTCTTTGCCGATCGGACTTAGTTGATGCATGGATTTGGAACCCTGGCCGTGTGAGTGAGTATAGTCCTCATCTACATGCACTCTTACGGATTGTACAAATTCTTTTCTTCTTAGGCCACTCATTTAAGGTGGCATGCATGTAGGTATATTCTCCTGGGTACAGCCCTCATCCACACACACTCTGACAGGCTGTACAAATTCTTCTTCTTATTCTTAGGCCACTCACTAAAGGCGGCGTGCGTGTGGGAATATTCTTCTTCTTATCACCCACGGGTTCCCCATCGCAACAACCTTTCTTTTCTTTTCTTTAGCACTCTTCTTTCTTTCTTTTTGTTCTTTAGTGCTTTTCTTTCTTTCTCTTTATTCTTTAAGTTCTCATACATATGCATATGATTGCATGTAGATGATTCATGCTCATTATTCTTTCTAAATGTAAATATCTAATGCAAGAATGCCATGTAGCATAAAAATAAGTCTTTCTCTATCATTTACAAGCTCATGTTAAGATCACAAATAAATACACTCATGCATACACTTCTCTTGGACATTTCATCAAACATTATGCATGCATACTCAAAATTCTAATTTAGCTATACTTCTATTTCTTTCTCAAACCACTAATATTTGGAGTAAAACTCCCTTAAAGCAATATTAAACCTGGCCAGGAAATACACTCCATAAATTATACTCAAACTTTGTCTAAATTCAACCCAACTTCCACCAATGTCTATCAACATAACCATCCCTTCTAATGGTGTAAATCCAATCACGGATCATCAACAAACTCAACAATAGTTCCATCAACAAATCCCAAGCATATAAATTCATATAAGAAAATCTCTATACTTTTATTGCTCAATCAAGGATTAGGGTTGGACTTACTTACTTTGAACTTGAGTACTTTCACTAGAATCTCTCTTTCTTTGGTAGACTTGTTCTTTCTCTAAAACCCTAAGCATAAAAACTATAAGAATTCAACACTTTTAAAAATTAATCTCATATCTATTGCAAGAATTCTTACCTTTGGATGCTTAGGATTAAATCTCTACCAAAATCCAACCAAAAGCCCTCTAATTTTCCTTGGAAATTTGATGAAGAGATTGAGAGAATTGAGAATGAAAGTGGCGTGTGGGGTGTAGAGAATGGTAGGGTTTGTGTGCTTGAACCCTTAATATCTCATATTAATATTCATACTTTCCCATTTTGCGCTTACTCTTTCTTGGAAATTCCATCTTTGTCCTTTAGTCAATTACAAAAATGCCTTCATCACCATTGCATTCTCCATAAAATTTCCTTACTTTTCACTCCCCACATTTTCAACTAATTAGGGGTAAAATGGTCATTTTTTACCTTAAGGAAATTTCTCTAGAATTTTCTCAAGAATTCCAGCCAGCTCTTTGCCCCGGCAAAAAATTCCAGAGCATACGTCGCCGTAGTGAACTTTCTTCTTGGCCGCGACGAAACCTGCAATTCCTAAATTCGCCAATCTTCCACCTTAAAACTAGCAAAACTAAGGGCAACCAAGCAACACTAAGAGCATATAAGCTTAACTAAGGGCAAACAAGCATAAAATAAGTTACGTACCTTAATGTGGGCATTACAATCTGTCCCTAGTGTTTAGTGCTCGTTTCAAGCTTTGAAGACTATTGCTCGATTTGACATTAAGCTTGGACTTCGTCGGTTGTGCACTGGATATAGATTTGGTTGAGCTTCATGAATCGAACTCACCCCCAATTGACCTACTCAACATTTGGCTTTTCTCTATTGTAATATTCTCAACAAACTCGGAATTTGAAAAAAAATGGTACTTATGTAAATTCCACGCGGTCATGTCGCATTAAATGCAGCAACCTTTGGCAATTACTTTTCATCGTGCATGCGCGACTACAGTTGTCCACGCGCAAAGTTGAGGCGACGTGCGACGATGATTATGATTGTGGTAGTCTGACAATTGATTGCCCATTGTGGATGATTGACACGTGGCCACTCCAAGGGTCGAGATTCACTGTAGATCAACGGTTACAATTGAACCCCGCCCTTTCGCCTCTTATGCAAGCCACTATAAAACCGAGTGAACTCGTCAGAAGGCCTCCGTAGTTTGCAAAAACTCTTAGGGTTTTTTTGCTTGTTCCATCACAACTCCTTCTTTTCATAGTGCTTTTCCGGCTTGCTCATCTCATTCTCTTATTCTGGTAAGGTTTCTTTTCCCTCATTTACTTATTTTTTTGACTTTCGCGGTTGTGGGTGGCCATTGTTGTGGCCACATAGAGTCTTTTAGGGCATTGTTAGGGTTCTTAAGTGTGTCTTCGACGGTCTTAGGTGTAAGGAGGGTTTATGGTGGCGGCCTCCAGAACCCTAGTAAGTCGCATATGTCTATCATCCAACACGAGCTATCTTGGGTGCCTGAACTAAAAGCAAAGTATAGATAGGTCGTCGAGTTTTGAGCTCTGACACATGTTCGCTTTTGTTTTAGGAACCAAGAGGTGAGCTATAGTCATGTTCTCGTCAAGCAGCCACACCATTGATCGCATGTTCGACTCCCCTACGGGCTCGGTAGTCCTTGGGGGCATAATCCCTAAGGTTTCTGAGGATATTGTTGCACAGAGTTCGAGCCTTAATACGGCGGGCTCTTCTGATCATGCCTCTGCAGAGGTCACTCAACTGAAGAAGTCTCCGACTCATAGGCTGTGCAAGGAACCACAATCTTTGATCGATGCCGAGGATCTTAGGCGCATAAATGAGACCTATGCGTCTTAACTCAATTTGAGGGTTTCGGGTGGCTTCTCCCAGAAAAACCCTCTTGTGCGTTGTGTATCAGTCTCTAAGTCCCTTTTGAGGTGTGGGCTTTCTATCCCTACTCACCATTTTATCGACAACGTTTTGAGACAATTCGACATCATCCCTCTCCAACTGTCTGCGAACTCACACATCATAATCATAGGTTTGTACATAGCTTACCAAATAGCCGAGTTGGGTGAGCCATTTGTCGAGGAGCTTGTCTATCTATATAGATTAAAGAATGGTCAAGACCAAACGTAGTACCTCTCTAAGGCAAGGAAGGTACATTTTTACGGTCTAGTCAACGTTCCAAAGAAGGTCCAACATTGGGACTCTTAGTTTTTCTTTTATGAGGTCGGGGAGACCAGTGTTTTTGCCTCAGAAGGTAGTAAGACTTTGACCCCCAGTGTGTGCGAAAAGTGTTTTCATGCTTGACGGTTGAACTAACCAAACTTCTTTGTTTTGCAGTTAACGTCGAGCAGAACTTTCTCTCTACGGCAAGCTTACAAAGGCTTCAGCACTTCAGCAATCTCTCTGATAAGGAGCGCAATGACAACAAGATTATCTCGCTTCCTTGACTAAGGGCGCATGGCTTTTGCGCAGGCAACGCCAATTTTAGTACCATTCTTGAAAAAGGTTAAGTGTTTACTTGCTCGTGCCCCTTTTTTTTTTTTTTTTTTTTTGGTATAGGCTGTTGATTTGTCCATTTGTCTTTTCGTAGAAATGCAGGCTGAGAAACTAAAGGGCCTGAAGAAAAAGGCGGCAGCTTTCAGGGCAGCCAACAAGTTGCCGATTGCTTTGACGAAGAAGTAGCCAAGTGATGCTACAAGAATGGTTGGGCAGGTGCCTCGTATCTGGCCCTTAAACGAAGTGGGGGTGAGGTTGGGGAAGACCCAAGTGCCAAGAAGCCCCACGACTGCCTCTAAGGTGGTTGGAGGGAAAGGTGCCCCTTAGCCCCAAAAGGGGTGGGTGAAGAAGATCCCCGAGCCAACTAGAGGCTTGGGGAAACAGAAGGCGCCTAAGCAGCATGATTGCGTGGGCAAGAAAAAGTCGATTGAGCCGCATGGGGGCTCGGGAAAGCAAAAGGTCATCGAGCAGCAAGGTGGCTCGGGCAAGGGGGTCGTAGGGTAGGTTGGTGGCCCAAAGAAGTCTATGGCTAAGGACTTGGCTAATAAGAAGCTCGTTCCCATGGGCAAAGCTATCATTCCCATGGGAAGCAAATCAAGCTCGCCTTAGCGGAGGTAAAGTGGCAAATGAGGTAGCTCGAGTTGCACCCGATGCAATGATCGACCAACTCCCCGAGCACATTGGCGTCGGGGCCGCGACGGCTAGGGATGTCGTCACCTTGTGAACTTATGCAAGCATCGGGAACTTGTCACCTCCATAGCTGTTGGCTTGGGTATGCTTCTATGTGACTAAGGCATCAGTAGTTCACCTCCTGCTCCCTTTTCGCTGACTTTCATTTTTCCTTTTTTACGCTTGCGTGGTGAGCAAGCTTCTCTATGATGAGTGCTACCTTACATTGGAGGGCACTCATAAGGGATGGCAAGAAATAGAGACGCTTAAGGAGGATGTCTTAGCTAGGGCCGAGGTAGTAGAAAAGGAGAAGGACTCGAAGCAAGTTGAACTTGAGGGTCAAGGAAAGAGAGTTCCTTGACAAAATTAAGGTAAGTGAGGGCACTCGGGAAAAGTTTGAGGTCAAAGTGGTCAAGGCTAAGAACAATTTTGCACAGCAGCGAGGTGCCAACAATAAGCTGAACTCCGAGTTCACCTCGACTAAAAAAATGTCCTCGAATTGGGAGGCAAAGTTCAAGCAGATCTCACTCGATCTTGCCCAAGAGGTAAAAGGTCGCCAAAAAGCCGAGGCTGAAACTGATCAACTTAGGCTCGAAATCGGGGAGCTGAATGAGGTTGTCACTAATAGAGCTTGAGAGATGTTGGTCTTCCTTATGCAAAAGTTATGGGAAGCTCATCGTCGATCGAATTCCCCTTCCTTCTGCGGGTTTATCAAAGGGAGGTCGACTGGATGAGGATCGAGGCTCAAGGGATGGCCTATGTTTACTCTGATGATTCCAAGCCTGACAGTGAAGGCTAGGAGGAAATCAAAAAGGGCAATGAGGATGCTGGTATGAAGTAGGAAGTTGAAGATCCGGTTCTCCTAGCTACGGTTCCGCCTATAGCTACTGACCTTCCTCCAATCGAGCCTCTATAAGATGTGCTAGCTCCCACCCCCAAAGAGGCTACCGTGACTCTTACTATCGAGGAAACATTTGTCTCTGTTGGTGACGAGCCCCATGATCCTCCACCGGTTTAGAGATATTTCTCTTTTGTTTTGTTTTTTTTTTTTTTTTCTAGTTTAATTTGTAACTAAACTTCTCGATTAATGAAAGATATTTTTTGCACATACCTGACAAGCAATTTTTAATTTCTGTAGAGTCGCTTTGATCGTCTTAATCGGACTTATCATGAACAATTTAAATTTGCTCCAAGTTATGCATAGCTCGCTTTTGAGGAACTTTTCGAATGCATATAAGAAAATCTTGTGCGACAACTCTGAGTTTGGACTGATTGCTTGTCTTAAGTTTTAGTTGCTGGCTTATGGCCGATTTTCCTTTGACATACTTTACTTGAATTTTTCCAAGTGTAACTTCGTCGATTCAGGAAATTTCACCCTTAATGAGTTGGATTTGGCGTGGCTTATCGAGTTAAACTGCCTTTTTCGAAAACTCTTGACTCTGAGTTTTTGGATGTGACTGTGTAGGTCATGATTTTTTGAAGCAATAGACGATAAATGTTAAACAATAAATAAACAACAAATGTCGAACAAAGAAAAGTTTATGAATAATACATTTTTTTTAGGCCATAAACGATATTACAATAAATGTTTAAGAGAAAGTAAAATACGATTTGAACCCAAGCTGCTAATTGGTAATACCTTCGTAGATACTTGACATTCCAGGCTCGTAGTATGGCTTTGCCATTGAGGCATTCTAGAGGGAAGGTTCCTGGTGCGAGCTTTTCAGAGATCCTGAATGGACTTTCCCATTTGGGCCCAAGTGCCCCCAAGTTCAAGTTTTGTGTACCCTGGACAACCTTTCTAAGGACTAGGTCACCCACTTCAAAGTCCCTGTTTTTGACTTTGGAGTTAAAGTATCATTTGGCTCACTGCTGGTATGAGGCGAGCCTTAGCCGAGACTTGGCTTAATGTTCTTCGATTAGGTCTAGCCTTAAGCATAGAAGATCTTCGTTTGTTTCTTCGTTAAAAACTTCTCTCTGAAACGAACTAATCCCCACTTCAACTGGGGCCGTTGTTTCAACCCGTATGATAGAGAGAACGGAGTTTCTCTTGTCGAGCTTCTGGATGTCGTTCTGTAAGACCATAAAGTGTCTGGCAATTCCTCAGCTCATCTTCCCTTTAAGGCGTCGAGCTTCCTCTTAATGGTGTGTTTGATTACTTTGTTCACAGCTTCTACTTTACCATTAGCTTGAGGTCGATAAACAGTGGCAAAACTCTTCTTGATACCAAGTTGTTCACATAAAGATTTGAAGTCTTCACTATCAAACTGTTTTTTGTTGTTGGTTATTATTGTATGGGGGATTCCGAATCTACAAATGATGTTTTTGTAGATGAAATCCTTTAGCTTGTTCGACGTGTTGGTGGCTAAAGGCTCAGATTTTGCCTACTTAGTGAAGTAGTCCATAGCAACCACTACGAACTTAACACCTTTTTGTCCTTGAGGCAAACAGTCTATTAGGTCGATGCCCCAAATTGCAAATGGTCAGGGGCTTGTCAAAGTTGTTAACTCTTGGGGTGGAGCTCGCAAAACGTTTGTGAATCTCTAACATTTGTCGCATCTGCGCACATAGTCTGCTACATTGTCAAAAACTATTGGCTAATAATAGCCTTGACGAAACACTTTGTATGCTAGAGATTTGCCCCCTACATGGTTCCCATAGATGCCTTCATGGATTTCTCTCAAAACATAGTCTGCGTCTTCATGGTCAACACACTGCAAGAGCGTTGAATTGTATCCATGCTTATATAGTTTTTCATTGATGAGCATGTATCGAGTTGACTTTGCTCGAAGTATTCTAGCTTCATTTCTTCCTTCAGGCACTATTTTTTCTCTTAGGTAGGCAATTATTGCATCCATCTAGATGTATCTTTGCCCTGTTACTAAGACTGATTCTTATGGAGCCAGGATGCTTGGACTTGGGAGGAACTTAATAGGTATTGAATCAGTCTTCTCTTGGCTCATTGCAAAGCTTAGGTGAGCTAGAGCGTCGGCCACTGAATTCTTCTCCCTTAGGATCTGAAGAATTGTGAAGGATTTAAACTGCTTAAGCTCGGATTTCACTTGCCAGAGATAGGATGCCATTCTCTCCTCCTTTGCTTGATATTCTCTGGTAATCTGATGAACTAGTTATTATAAATTTTGATGGACTCTGCCACCATTTCTTTAGCGAGGTAGATCCCTACGAGCAATGCCTCGTACTCGGCCTTGTTGTTGGAGGTGATGAATCCTAATTTGACTGCGGCTCCGATCAGGTTTCCTTCGAGACTTTGGAGCAAGAGCCCAACTCCTGCCTCCTTCTCATTTGAGGACCCATCTACATACAGAGTCCACTGCCACAGATCATCAAACTTTGGCTTCTGTTGTCTGCTTTCCTCTAGGGTGCTTGCCCCTGGCTGGCTTAGTTCTCCTTATAGTTGATAGGAGAATTCTGAAATGAAGTCTACTAAAGCGTGACCTTTTGTTGTTGTTCTTGGGATGTACTTGATGTCATGCTGACTCATTTCCATTGTCAATTGGATCAATCTGTCCGATATCCCGGGCTTCTACATTATCTTCCTCAATGGAAAGTTTGTTAGCACATGTATGGAGTGTGCCTGAAAATAAGGCCGTAGCTTCCAAGCAGCGATGACAAGTGCATAGGCAAGCTTCTCCATCTCGGGGTATGTTGTCTCTATGTCGAGCAACCTCTTACTTACATAATATACTAGCCACTACAGTCCCCCTTCTTCACGTACCAAAGCCGTACTGATTGCAGACTTAGATACTGATAAGTATAGTAGCAGCGGCTTACCCTGGACGGGCTTTGATAACAAAGGAGGTTGCCTCAAATGCTTCTTCAATTCTCGGAAGGCTTTCTCGCACGCCTCTGTCCACTCGAAACCCCACTTCCTCTTTAGGGTCTCAAAGAATGGTAAACATCTGTTTGTGGCTCAAGAAACATACCTGCTAAGTGCAACCACATGCCTTGTCAAGCTTTGAACTTGCCTTATGCTGGTCAGGCTTTCCATGTCCAAGAAAGCTTGAATCTTCTCTGGGTTGGCTTCGACACCTCGCTGATTGACCATGAATCCCAGAAACTTTCCCAAGTTTACTCCAAAAGCACACTTTAGAGGATTAAGTTTCATTTTGCATTTTCTAAGGATGTCAAACATTTCCCCCAAGTACTCAATGTCGCTTTCAGTGATCTTTGATTTGACGAGCATCTCGTTGATGTACACCTCTATTTTCTTGCCGATTTGTTTGGCGAACATCTTGTTTACCAAACGATATAACCCTGTAATAGTAAATACCCCAGTCAGTAATAAATTAGGTGTGTTTTTCATTGGGTTGATAAATCGAGATTTGGTTATATCCTGAGTATGCATCCATGAAGCTGAGTAGTGCATTCTCGGCTATCGCATCGACTAACTGGTCATCTGGGGCAGCAGAAAAGCTGTCTTTGGGACAAGCTTTATTTAAATTTGTGAAGTCGACGTAAGTCCGCCACTTGCCATTCAACTTTTTCACCAAGATTGGGTTGGCGAGCCAGTCTGGGTATTTCACTTCCTTGATGAAGTTGATGTTTAAAAGTTTGTCAACTTCATCTTTGAGCGCTCTGCATCCATAGATCTTCTCTTCTGCCTAATTGGTCGAGCTGTTGGGTCGATATTCAGTTTGTGGCACATTACCTCAAGGCTAATCCTACCATATTCGCGTGTACCTACGCGAATACGTCAAGGTTATTCTTTAGAAACCCCACCAGACTGTCAGCTAATTCATTGCCTAAACTGCTGCCAATCTTTAAAACACAAGTTGGGTCTTCCTCGCTAATAGATATTTCTCGCAATTCTTCTGTTGGCCCTGTTGCGAGCTCTTCTTTATGGATGCAAGGATCTATGGTATCCTCAAGAGGTCTGGGGTGTGGTTCGAACTCTACAATGACCATGGTTCTTGGGAGCAACCATTTTAGTACAGCATTAATGGCCTGATTGTAACATTCTTTAGATTCTTTTCTACAGCTTCTAATCATCGCGCGCTTGGAGTCGGAAACCTCATTGTTTGGCAACGCACTAAAATGATTGTACTCAGATCATCCAGGATTGGTCTTCCAAGGATGACATTGTATGTGGTCGAGCAGTCCACCACTTAGAATTCTGTCCTCACTATCCTAATTTTGGGTTTTGCCCCCAGAGTCACGGGCAGGTCGATCGTTCCCTTAGGGGTCAGGCTATCCTCGGTGAATCCATAGAGCGGCAATGGGCACGCCCTCAAGCCTCTCTCTTTGAAACTTATTTCTCAGAAAAGTTCCCAAGAAAATGATGTTCGCTGCATTTCCGTTATCGACCATCACCTTTAGTACTCTGGCATTGCCGATCCTGACTGCGATCATTATCGTATCATGATTATGGCGAGGAGACTCTTCATACTCTTCCATTGTGAATCTTATCACTTCGCTCTCTTGCCTGGGCCGCTTTGGCGTCTTTTGTACACAACTCATTACTTGGGAGACCAAGTCTATTCTGGCCTCTCAAGCATATTGCTCGCAAGAGCGCCTTAAGCTCCCTGTGATGTTGGGTTCCCCATAAATCATGTCTACCAGGACATCATTGTTAGCATTGGCTGAGGCTTGCTGGATCTGGTTATTCTGCTTGCCAGTATTTTCATGAGCTGGTGCCTCTTTAACAAATTCTTTTAGGTGGCATTTTCGTATTAGATCCTCGATGGCATCCTTTAAAGCCTAACACTCATTGGTGTTGTGCCTTATGTCCCGGTGGTATCAGTAATATTTATGTCAATCTCTTCTACTTAGAGCCCCCTTTATTCTTTCTAGAGCGTGCAATCTTTTAGCCTCACGAGAGACCTTATATATATAAGCTATGTCTTGCGTGAGGAGAGTGTATTCTGCATATAACGGGAAAGGTTGCCTGTCCCCCCGATTGTCTGTTCTTTGTCTCTTTTGGGACCTGTTTTGGTCCCTGTCATTGCGATCTTGGCCCCTTCGCTTATTTGATGAGTGATCTTGTCGCCTGTCTGAGGCTCTTCGCAGTGAGCTTTTGGCTAAGGTGGCTAGCGAGCTTTCTACTCGCTGATGCTTTATAGCCATCTAATAAAACTTTGTCAGGCTCACATGATCTTTGTTTTTGAACTTTTTCCATAGCTCCGTTTGCGGCCTGATGCCTGCGATTAGCAAAGTCCAGATTTATTCTTCAGGTGCATCCGTGACCTTTGCTTGCTCATTTTGGAACCTCGTAAGGTACGAGGTTAGTGTTTCGTCTTTCTCCTGACGAATATTGCTCAAGTAGCTGAGCGGCATTGCGAACTGTCTCCTCGCGTGAAATTGTTGTAAGTATAGTGAGGAGAATTGTTGCTAAGAACTAATGAAGTTTGCCTTAAGCCTTTTGTACCACCTCTTGGCATCCCCTACGAATGTGACCGCAAAGCAACGGCACTTTGCCAAGTCACAAACCTAATGCAGCTCCATCAAGTCATTGAAAATGTCGAGGTGGTCTCTGGGATCTCCTTTCCCATTGAACTTGCTTTTTGGCACCCTGAATCCCTGGGGAAGCAGGGCCTGGCAAACTTCCTCTATGAAGGGAGAGCTAACTATTTCTTCCACCGCATTGTTTTGGTGAGCTCTTAGATCGTCGAGCATTTTCTGCACTCGATCCAAGTTTTCATTGTGAGGGTTGCCTTGGTTGGCTCTATTCAGCCTTACCTCGAGTAGGTGAGTTCGCAAATTGTTGCTTGTGAGCCCCCTTCATTGCACACATTGATGCGTGAGGTCGAGTCATGATGGCTATGCTGGTAGGTGCTATCATGCTCGTCAGTGCATTGCTCGTGACATTGGTTATAACTGGAATGTCAGTAATTGCCAGATTGGCACGCATGACTCATCTTGTGGGCTTACGAGGACCAAGCCTGTCTTGGGGAAGAGGGGGGGGGGGGGGGGGGGGGGGGGGGGGTTTAAAATAGGCACGCTGACGTTGGGGATACCGTTGAGAAGGTCGGGTATCCTTCTGGCGACCATTATCCTCGTCTTCTCCCATGGGTTGTTTGCCCGATCGCCTCTTGGGGTTAGTTTGCTTGTGGGACTCTCGTTCTTGTACTAAATATTCTTAACTGTGCCAGAATCATCGATCGTGCCTTGATGCTGAAGAACCAAATTGGTCGCTGGCTGAGGGCCACCCTGTCTGAGTGACTTCTGTGGAGTGTGGTCGGTCAAGATCTTGGGGGGTTGGGTGCTGATTTCTCAGCTCAACCATATTTTGTTGCATAACTTGTGCGGCCATCATTCTAATCATCTCCACCAATTGACCATTCTTGGGATTTAACGTCGTTACCCCCAATTGGTTTGTGGCCTGCCGCACCGGCGGCATTGGCGGTCGGCATTCAGCGTTCGATGACGTCTTGAAGTACCTCCTTATGGGTGGTCTCCACATTGTCGCGGTTTCTGATGGTGGTTTTCGATCTTATACATACCATTTTGGGCCTTGAGTGATTGAATCACTAAGGTTGTTTGCCGAAAATTATAAGATCTTGGTGGAGGCCCTCCTTCTAGTGTTGTAAAATCCGCAAGTGTACGGAATCGTGTAAGTAATAAAACTCGAGTAACGAGTGTCGAATCCCAAGAGAATTACTATTACCAAGTACCACACTAACCTATCTTATTGCTATTTGATTAATTAGATTTTCCAAATGATTCAATGAAAAAGAAAACAAACTAGAAACAAAACAAAAACAAAATTTTATCAATACTTTGGTAGGAACTCAATATGACTAAACCTAGGGCATAGATTTCACACCAATTTAATCCTATGCATTGACAATTATCGTTAACTCAATTAAGCTTATTCTAAAGGCAAAACTCCCTAATATTTCGCTAACTTTCTCTTGAACAATTGACAAATTAACTCTTAATTACTAACCCGGATTATCTCTAATCAGATTTAAGCAATTGGAGATCATTAAGTTCTATAGAATTTACCAAAGCCTCACAGATCGCGGTAACCTATCTCTAGCATTCGCTCAATCTATGGTTTTATTATCTTAGACTAATTAGGTTTCATCTCTCAATCTCAACCTAACCCATAAAATCATTCAACTCTTGGGCCCTTAAGAATTGAAAGCTTTAAGATTGCATTTGGTTCGGGGTGATATAAGATTAATCTTGTAATCTTTGTTTAATTTTCAAGATTCCCTTGTTTGGTTGTCAAGTAATAAAATATTACGTAGTCTTTTATTACAAATAGTGTTTACTATTAGTAATATTGGGGGTAATCAGATTACCTTCCCAATGGGTGTTAATATAAGATTACCGAGGTAATCTTAATTTTGGCCATATTTTGCCTTTAATCTTTTATCATTTTGGACACATTTGCCCTCATATGTCTACCAAATAACAATTACCCAAACCCCCTACATTTGAAAATATAGCTAAAACACCCCAGCCACAAAAAAGTTTAAAAGTTAACAAAATACCCCCAACCACCCAAAACCACCATTGGCCGCTAGCCACCACCACTGGCCGTCGATGAAAGTCATCATATCGGAGCAAGACCGGTGAGATCTTGCTAGTCGTGTGCTGGTAAAGACGTTTCCAGCCATGGATCACAACTCCATGGCTGGAAACGACCAGATCGGGCCATTTCACAACCAAAGATCTAGCCTTCTCACGGCCAGATCTGTGGCCGTTTCACAGCCACATGTTTGGCCGTGAAATGGTCTTATTCTTCACAGCTAGATCTAGCTATTTTTGGCCCGGATTAGGCCTTACTGGCACATGACCGGCCAGATCCAGCTGGTTGTGTGCCATTACGACAGCTGCCGGCAATGGTGGCTGGCTGCCGGTGGTGGCATGGGGTGGGTGGGGGTGATTTTACCATAAATTAAAGTTTTATATAGCTGAGGTGTTCTAGCAAAATTTCAGATATATGGGGTTAAAAGAAATAATCTAAAAAATAATAGAATAAAATAATAATAAAAATAATGTTATATTATTATTTAAAAAAGAGGGCAATTTAGTAATCTACATAACATACCCACTCATTTATTCTCCCAACCAAACATATTATTGTAACATACCCACCAATTTATTCCAACCAACCAAACACATTTCTCTAAAGATTCCTTGATAATCTATCTTTCCATTAATACAACATTCCTTGAACCAAATACACTCTAAGTGCAATAATAAAACTTCGAACAAAACTTAATAAAAATTAGCAACAAATAATTCAATGCATATTCATAAAATTGGGCTACATCTTAGCCCTAGAAAATAAAATTAGTTCATACTTTCAATAATAAAAGCAACCATTATATTCATAAACATAAGTATAAGAAAGAATAGAAAAACTTCTCTAATTGGTGACCCAAAATTGTAGGAATTTGCAATCTCCAAAGAGCGGCTAAACTTCTCTCATTTCTAATCTCCCCCAAAAATCAGCTAAAGACTTATATTTATACTCCTAGGGTTTTAAAGTTATGATCCCACTATCCTAATCACTTTAGAACTCTTAAAACAGGAAATACACGTCATAAATTTAATGTTAAAATTCCAGAATCGTAGTTGTGTCACAGCACTGTAACGCTTTCTTTCTAGTTAGTATACTTATAAAATAATCACTAAAACTCATTAAAAATATATATAAGAAAATACACATATATATACGAGTAATAAAGTATGGGCCCATATTTAATTTTTCTTTATATACAAATATTTTCAAAATATTCTCAAAAATAGCAACTTGACAGTGTAGTCCAACCCTTCCACTAGGTGACGTTCCGAGCGACCCAACTCACCTATTACCTGCAAAACATTAAAAACAATGGAGTGAGCACTAATGGCTCAGTAAGTAAACCCACTATGCTACCCTTTTCTCTCTCCGTTGCTTAAAATGCCGAATTTTCTTTCCTTACATCACATTTCCCGATTATTCTTTATTCTTTCCCTGTTCTTCTCTCTGTTCTTTCTCTATTCTTTCTCTATTTTGCTCTCTATTTTCTAAATTTTTCACTACCCATGATAATGAGCATGGTATTATGCATATTCATGATGCAAATGCACAAATGCACAAATTATGCATTTTCTTTTCTATTTTTCTATTTTTCTTATTTTGTTTTCTGTTTCTTTTTCTTTATTTCTTTATTTCTTTTCTAGTCTTTCTTTCTTTTCTTTCTTTCTATTTTTTTCTTTCTTTTCTATTCTTTCTTCCTTTTCTTTCTATTCTTTCATTCTTTTCTATTCTTGCCGATTGGACTCGGTTGAGGCATAGATTTGGAGCCTTGGCCGTGTGAGTGAATTCTCTAATTCTGGGTATAGTCCTTATCCACACACACTTCTAACGAACTGTACATTTCTTCTTTTTGAATTCCAAGGCCGTTCACTAAAGGCGGCATGCATGTGGGACTATGTCACTCACAGCTCCCCATCGCAACAACCTTCTCTTCTTTTTATCTTTTTTTACATTTCTTTAAGAAAAATTCAGATTTGAATATCTTTAATATTCTCATTTCTTTCTATTTTCTCTTTAACATATTTTAGGGCATTTTCATGCTCTTATGAATATGTATGCATGTAGATGGTTTCATGCTTAGAATTCTTTCTAAATTCACATATTTAAATGCAATTATGCATTATGGAACGCAAACATGTCATTCTCTACCATCTACAAACACATCCCAAGGTAACACATAATCATACTCATACATGCACTTCTCCTTGGCATTTCATCAAACAATTCATGCGCACAAATCAACACTAATTTGGCTACACTTCTATCTCTATTTTAAGCCACCAAAAATTTGAAATAAACTCCTCCATAATTGACACCAAATCTGCCCAAAATACACACTTCAAAATTTTCACTTCAATTCTTCCAAATCTCATCCAAACATTCATCAAATAACAGCTACACCAACACAACTTCTCATGGATAGGTTCTAATCATTATTCAACACCAAATCCATCAACAATTCTACATATAACACATATATATGCATAAAGAAAGTTCTCTACACAACATAACTTAAATCATACTTAGGGTAGGATTTACTTACCTTTGATATAAGCAAATTCAACTCTTTAAGAATCTCCTTTGATCAAACTCTCTTCCTCTTAAATCCTATGAGCATAAACCATCAAAATCAACACTTTAAAAACTAAAATTCACTTCTTAGTGCAAGGATCTTACCTATAGAAGCTTAAGATTGAAAATCCACTCAAAAACACCCAAAACCTTTGAATTTCCTTTGAAGAAGAATTGAAGAATTTGAGAGAATATGGAGGTGAAAGTGGCGTGCAAATGGGTAAGAGTGGCTAGGGTTTCACTCTTCAATTTGATATAACATAAAAATTATATATTAGTTTTCCATTTTGCCCTTGCACTTTCTTTAAAATTCCATCTATGTCCCTTAGTCAATTACCATAATGCCCTTTTTTTTACTGCATTCTCCATGAAATTCTATCTCTTTTCACTCCCAACAATTTCAACTAATTTTGAGTGAAAAGACCATTTTACCCTTAATGCAAGTTTAAGGCATTTTCTTCACATTTTCTCAAAATAACTTTAGCAAAAATCAACTAAAGGTATAAGAGCATAAATTAAATTACGTACCTCCATGTGGGCGTTACAGGCACAATGCCTAGGCATAGTTGATTCTGCCCTAGAACTTGCAATCTTAAAAAGATGGTGATTTTTTAGCACGATAACGTTCGAATCTGGCCAAGTGGTATATGAATTGTAGCCCTTTGAATCAGCTTTCCAACGGACTAAGAATAATCTTGATCCAAAATCTACAGCTCAAATTATTGTTGAATTACTGACGTGTGTTCAAAACTAAAGCGTTTTCCAGGATTTTCACTTCAACTTCAAATCGCCATAACTTCTTCGTTTCAGCTCCGAATCATGAACTGTTTGATTCTTGTTGTCCCACATTCCATCATCAATATAATCTTAATCTAAATGTCATCTTTAAGAACTTATAACCTGAAAACACTCAAAACATACCCTTGATCCCGTAAAAGACATTTATGAAATAATTAAGTTAGACTGAATAAATTAAACCTAAATTCCCATAAATAATTCTCATAAACCACTAATTACAACGTATTTTCAAGGTCTTATCATCTAGCGCCAAAATGTTGTTGTAAAAATACACCAACTAGAGTGATCCGATTGACCTTGATGGGATCGAAACCGATGTGTGCGTGACTATGGATAACCAGCAAATTAAGAATAAACACTAAAATGCTGTAAAGTAAATGGCAAGAAAGTTTTTAAAGTGGTTTGGCGAGTTGAACTCTTGAGCCTACATCCACTGTTTTTATATTTGTTGTGAGAGTTTACAATGATAGTCTTAGAACAATTTGCTAACCCCTTTCTTCTTGTTGGAGGGGGTTTATATACAGATTTTGTACGAAGGAAAGAGCGAAAATAAAGAGATTACAAATAAGTTTGAAATGCAACTTCGATATTCTCGCGATTGAGTGTTGTGATTGCGCAAAGATTGCTGTTGATTTGATCCTTTCTGAGATACTCGGGATCTGAAGTTATCTGTGTGTTGGTTGAACATCTGTGAGGATTGGTCGCGAATAACTTGTGCTAGGTCGAGTTACAACTCGACGAGCTTATGCTGGGTCAGACACTCACTTGAGTCGGGCAGGTTTCGCGATGAGCTATAACCTCGCGATTATCCAATCTTGACGGAAAAATCACACACAACACTCTTCATGTTTTATGTTTTAACAATTTCAACATAATATATAAATAATTTATTGATGTGTAAAAAATATTTGATTACCATGTATGAATCAATAATCAACTTACATATCATATCGAGAAGCAAATTGCTTCAGGGAGACAAAGTCTTCTACCTATGGTAAATAAATGCAATGAATATGGAATAACCACACAATTATTTTATAACTTAGATAAAATCTATATACAGTAAAACCTCTCTATAGTCATAATGGTAACCAACTAATTTTATTACTATGAGGAGATTATAATTTAATAGAGGTGTAGTTACAAAAATTATTGTTTTGATTTCTTATTTTATAGTTCATGTTTTAGTAATACATTATTAGGATTTTAATTCATGTTTTAGTAGTATTAGGATTTCAATTTAGCACTTCAATTGTCTACTTTTGAAACGGATAAAATATCTTTCTAGGAACCAACAAAGATAAGGGTCCTTAATGGAATTATAAATACAGTTACAACATGGTCAATTGATGTGAAACCATAGACAATTGCCAATTGTTTTAAGCATTATAAAATTAGGACCCTTGATATTGATGAATGGCAAGTTACAAATGAAGTGGATTAGGAGAATCAAAGAGTTATTGCATAATTGAGTGATCAGATTTGACAACTTTACTACACTGGTCAAATAGATATTAATGTCTTTCTCAATTATCCAAATGAGCAACAAGTCATGTATGCTTTTAACTAAAGAAGAAATCATTGCTACAATTAGACAATAAGAGAAAGGAAATAATCCTGAGGATGATAGTACGGAAATAGAAAAATTTTAATGCTAAGAAGCTCTAAACATGTTTGAGAAGCTAAAAATATTTTGACTTCAACAAAAAAGTGTCCATGCTAACGAGTTATTACGTAACTCTAATTCATAAATCATTTTCCTAAAGAACTTTAGATAAATATTTTAATTCATCTTAAATCTTTAATATAACACAACATATATTTTTTCACAATATATAGATAATTATTACTATGTGGAGGCAATTTTCTTAAGACGGGAATTAAATTTCTTTTAACTTATTACAATGTGGAGTTTATTCTTCTTTATAACTATCTCATAGTAGAATTAAAGTTTTTTATGACTACATAGAGGTTATTTCTATATAGAGAGTATCACTATAGAGAAGTTTGACCATAGTGAAGTGACTTTTCTATTCCTTACTTGGTAGATCTAGGAGGGATGCTTTGCTCATTTCTGAAGAAATTTTCAGGATCAAACATTGTCTTCAACTTCACCAATCTCTCATAATTTCCATTAAAATACTTCCTCCCGTAGACTTCACCTTCATTGTAACTCTCTTTACCATGATGGTTGATCCCAATATCAAGATCTCTATAGTTCAAATAAGCACTCCTCGGATCTGTTGACACAAATGGAGTCATGAAACTGTAAAGACTTCTCGCCCGAGATGTGTAGTTCTTTTCAAGCTCAACATTAGGTTCATCCCAATTCACCGAGTACTGAATTTTGAACAAGTTCCCAGCTCTGTGTGGCATCGCTGTCCCCGACGCCGGAATTACATCCATTCTTCCTCCATAAGGATTGAAAACCAATCCAGTTTTTCCCAATTCCATAATAGTTTTCCACAGCAAATTGAGGGAAAATTGCGGAATTCGTTTCTGAACATAATCCGATTTCCTCTTCAAGAAATCCGCCTGGTTGAGATTTCTATCAAGCAACGCATCAGGTTTAGATCCATTATCGAAATTACCCCACCAAAGAACCGAATCAATCCAACTCATCTCCATACAATTTTCTTTCTTCAGCCGCAGTTCAGGAAAATCCTTTCCCAAGAGAGCCACAAGACTGTCCGCCCCGCCTAAATACAATGCCACAATCGATGCTCTTACAGTTAACGTCTTGTTCCTCGTTATCGGCTGCAGAAGCATTCTCATGAACAGATTCCTATTTGTCGTTGGCGCCACAAGCTGCCATTTATACACCACTTCCGTCGCATTCTCTTCCAGAAGTCTCTCAACCCTGAAAACGGTAACCGTCTCAGGAACCGGAACCAACTTGATCTTATACGATAACACAACGCCAAAACTTGCTCCCCCGCCTCCTCGAAGGGCCCAAAAAAGATCCTCCCCCATCGCTTTACGATCAAGAATTCTCCCCTTGACGTCAACAATCTTTGCATCAACAACATTATCAGTTGACAAACCAAACTTCCGCAGCATGTTGCCGTAACCTCCGCCGCTCAAATGCCCACCAACACCAACAGTGGGACAAACGCCGGCGGGAAAGCCATGCACTTTACTTTTCTCCCAAATCCTGAAATAAACTTCACCCAAAGTAGCGCCCGCTTCAATCCATGCAGACTCGTCCTTCATGTCAACATTTACTGATCGTAAATTAAACATGTCGAGAATAAAAAATGGGTTTTCAGAAATATACGATATGCCCTCATAGTCATGGCCGCCGCTGCGGATTTTAATCTGATAACCAACTTGTTTGGAGCAAATCACGGCAGCTTGAACATGGGATTCCTGTAATGGAGTTATGATGATTAAAGGCTTCGACGTTTCGGAGTCATTGAAACGAGCGTTTCGAATATACGCCTGTAAAACTGAAGTGTAGGACGGGTTGGTTTGGGCGTAGACTATCTTGGAGAGTTCGTCTGTGGAGTTTTTTTGGTTATTTAAGCATTGCAGAAACGTTTCGTAGACTGAATCCGAAGCACCCCATGCGAGGGAAAGATTCAGGAATTGGAGTGAAAGAAGAAGAACAAAAACAGGAGAAAGAAACGTTAATGTTTTCTCCATTTTTTTTTTTTTTTTTTTTTTTTTTTGGTTTGTTGTGCTATGAAAAAACTAAAGGTACATTGCATTTATATGCAACATTAAAGGCAGTTATTATGAGTCAAATTAAACTAAATGCTGAAAGAGACAACGAAAGACTTGAAAATCCAATTGGAAATTTAGTTATTTAGGAAAGAAAATTAAACAAAATCTAGAATTACTATTTAGACAAGTTATTATTAGAATAATCAACTTAATTAAACTAATTTTAAAATCCAGTGGGGACAAATTTGTTACTAGTACTTGTCACATACAATAATTTTGTGCTTAACAAATTAACACATTGTGGTTTGTTATCTTATTTGTTTTTTATGATCAGATTCGGTTATAAATAACGTATTTCAGTGTGATTTTCTCCCTAACAAATTAATCATAAAGATTCTACATAGTAATGAATTAAAAGCCTATTGCACTGCATTTCCTTGCATAATAATAATAATAATAATAATAATAATAATAATAATAATAATTATTATTATTATTATTATTATTATTATTATTATTATTATTATTATGACCGGGGGTGTTTCTAGCTTGTACGTACCTCAACTAATCCTTTGAGACTTTAGAACTATCGACTGGGTAAAAACTTCAGTGCCCATCTATTAGCAACCTTAGGAACTTGAACTCGAAAGATCATGTTAGATCCTCCTCTTGCTCTTTTACCATCAAAGGGACTCGAACTTAGGAGACCATATTAGATCTTCCTTTGCTCTTTTACCACGGGTCGGCTTTCTTGCATAATTTTATGGCAATCAAAAGCAAAACTTTCCACTTACTCTTAAGACAATAATCTTAAATTATTGTAATTATTTTAACTGTGACAAACTAGCATATTGGTAGGTACTATATTTGACTATTTGACTATTTAAATTCAATAGTTAATTCATTTAAATGGCAGAATTTAAGGTAAGAAAATATAAAATCAAAAATTTCTTATAAGATTTAAATTAAGAGTCAAAAGCAATACGTAACTACCATCGTAAATTAATGAGTAAATGACTTGTACCCACCCAAGGTTTGGTCCAGTGACACTTTCCCACCCATCAAGTTTCATAATGACATTTTCCCAGCCATCATCACAATTTTTCCATTAGTTTTAACTACAGAATGATAGAATAGTAAATTTAGTTTATTTTTATTTTTATTTTCTCTTCTTTTAAATACTAAAATATTTTTATTTTCTTTTAAATATTAAAATATTTTTATAAATAAATAAAATTTTGAAAAGAAAAAAAAGAGAGCAATTGGCCAACATGTTGTCGGCCAACTGATGTTGGCGGTTATCAAAACTGTTGACAGTGACTAGTCTATCTCATCATGGTTCTCAAATATGTTGGTTCGACTTAATCGAGGAAAACTTCATCGCCCTCTTCTACCTATCCTCTTGTTTGGGAGTTCGCTTGCAAGAACTGGTAGCCTGGCTGTAATGCTTTCTTTCTAGCTAGTGTACTCATAAAATAATCACTAAAACCCATTAAAAATAGATATAAGAAAATACACATATATATACGAGTATTAAAGTATGGGCCCATATTTAATTTTTCTTTATATAAAAATATTTACAAAATGTTCTCAAAAATAGCAACTTGACAGTGTAGCCCAACCCTTCCACTGCATGACGTCCCAAGCGACTGCAACTCACCTATTACCTGCAAAACATTAAAAACGACGGAGTGAGCACTAATGGCTCAGTAAGTAAACCCGCTATGCTACCCTTCTCTCTCTGTTGCTTAAATCTTGAATTTTCTTTTCTTACAACTCATTTCCCAAGTATTCTCTATTCTTTCTCTGTTCTTCTCTCTGTTCTTTCTCTATTCTTTCTCTGTTTTTCTCTCCGTTTTCTAATTTTTTTCACTACCCGTGATAATGAGCATGGTATTATGTATATTCATGATGCAAATGCACAAATGCATAAATTATGCATTTTCTTTTCTATTTTTCTTATTCTGTTTTCTGTTTCTTTATTTCTTTATTTCTTTTCTATTCTTTCTTTCTTTCTCTCTTTTCTATTCTTTCTTTCTATTCTTTCTTTCTTTCTTTCTATTCTTGCTGATCGGATTCGGTTGAGGCATGGATTTGGAGCCTTGGCCACGTGAGTGAATTCTCTAATTCTGGGTACAATCCTCATCCACACACATTTCTAAAGGACTGTACAATTCTTCTTTCTGAATTCTGAGGCCGCTCACTAAAGGCGACGTGCATGTGGGACTATGTCACTCACGACTCCCCATGGCAACAACCTTCTCTTCTTTTTATCTTTTTTTTTACACTTCTTTAAGAAAAATTCAGATTTGAGTATCTTTAATATCTTCAATATTCTCACTTCTTTCTATTTTCTCTTTAACATATTTTAGGGCTTTTTCATGCTCTTATGAATATGTATGCATGTTGATAGTTTCATGCTTACAATTCTTTCCAAATTCACATATTTAAATGCAATTATGCATTATGGAATGCAAACATGTTATTCTCTACCATCTACAAACTCATCCCAAAGTAACACATAATCATTTTCATACATGCACTTCTCTTTGGCATTTCATCAAACAATTTATGTGCACAAATCAACACTAATTTGGCTACACTTCTATCTCTATTTTAGGCCACCAAAAATTTGGAATAAACTCCTCCATAATTAACACCAAATCTGCCCAAAATACACACTTCAAAATTTTCACTTCAATTCTTCCAAATCTCATCCAAACATTCATCAAATAACAACTACACCAACACAACTTCTCATGGATAAGTTCTAATCATTATTCAACACCAAATCCATCAAAATTTTTACATATAACACATATATATGCATAAAGAAAGTTCTATACACAACATAACTTAAATCATACTTAGGGTAGGATTTACTTAACTTGTGCTTGAGTAATTCCACTAGAATCTCTCTTTCTTTGGTAGACTTGTTCTTTCTGTAAAACCCTAAGCATAAACACTATAAGAATTCAACACTTTAAAAATTAATCTCACATCTATTGCAAGAATTCTTACCTTTGGGTGCTTAGGATCAAATCTCTACCAAAATCCAACCATATTAATATGCATACTTTCCCATATCTCATATTGCAAGAAATTGAAAGTGAATTGGCATGAGAGGGAGTAGAGAATGATAGGGTCTTTTTTCTTGAACTCTTAATATCTCATATTAATATGCATACTTTCCCATTTTGCCCTTGCACTTTCTTTAAAATTCCATCTATGTCCCTTAATCAATTACCATAATGCCCTCATTTTTAATACATTCTCCATGAAATTCTACCTCTTTTCACTCCCCACTTTTTCAACTAATTTTGAGTGAAAAGACTATTTTACCCTTAATGCAAGTTTAAGGCATTTTCTTCACATTTTCTCAAAATAACTTTAGAAAAAAAAATCAACTAAAGGTATAAGAGCATTAATTAAATTATGTACCTCCATGTCGACGTTACAATTCTCCCCCTCTTATAAGAATTTTGTCCCCGAAATTCAAACAAACAACTCCGGGTAACGGTTCTGCATGTCTTGCTTCACCTCCCATGTAGCTTCTTCAACTTTATGATTTCTCTAAAGGACTTTCACTAAAAGGATACTCTTGTTTCAGAGCTCTTTAATCTTTATGTCCAATATCTGAACTGGACGCTCCTCATACACAAGATTTTCTTCTAAGTCCACATCTTCTACACTTAATATATGGGAGGGATCACTTACATATTTTTGAAGCATCGAGACATGAAATACATTGTGTACACTGTCCATGATGGGTGGTAGAGCCAACCTATAGGCTACCTTTCCCACTCGCTATAATACTTCAAATGGACCAATGTATCTCGGTGCTAACTTTCCCTTGCTACCGAAACGCATCACCCGTTTGTAAGGGGCAACTCTTAGAAACACTTGATCACCCACTTCGAATTCAAAATCTTTCCTCTTCAAGTCTGCATAACTTTTCTGCCTGTCTTGGGCTTGTTTCATTCTACTTCTGATTAACTTGACATCTTTTATCATTTTCTGAGTTAGTTCTGGCCCAAGAGTTGTATTCAACTCATCTTTCTTGCCTATCTCATCCCAATGTAGTGAACATCTACAACATCTACCATATAAATCCTTGTAATGAGCCATCTTAATTGTAGACTGATAGATATTATTACAAGCAAACTCTACCAAGGGTAACATCTCATGCCAGGACATTATGTAATCCATGCAACAAGCCCTCAACATATCCTCAAGTATTTGATTTGTTCTCTCTGTCTAGCCATCTATTTGAGGATGGTAGGCGATACTAAAAGCCAATCTGGTACCCAAGTTCCTCTGTAAACTAGTCCAGAAAGCTAAGACAAATCTGGAATCTCTATCTGATACTATTGTCTTGGGTACTCCATGTAGTCTCACTATCTCTTTAATGTAAATCTGGGCCAATTGATCCGAAGTAGTGCTCTCCTTTAATGGAAGAAAATGGGCTGACTTGGTCAATCTATCTACTATCACCCATATAGCATTAAACCCTTTCTGCACTCTAGGGAGACTTGTAATAAAATCCATCGAAATACTCTCCCATTTCCATTCAGGAATACTAAGCGGCTGAAGCAACCTTGATGGCCATTGGTGTTCTGCTTTCACTTGTTTACAAACCAAGCACTTAGCTACAAAATCTCCAATATCCTTCTTCATACCTGGCCACCAATAGCCTTTCTTTAAGTCTTGATACAACTTGGTTGCTCCAGGATGAGCAGTGTATGGTGTGTCATGAGCCTCCATAAGAATTCTCTTGTTTAACTCATCATTTTAAGGAATGCACAAACGACTCCTGAAATGGAGGACACCATCTAACAGATGGAAATCTAGTATCTTACCCTCAAGCACTTGTTGACTTATTTTCTGACACCACTCATTGGCAACTTGCTTTCCTTTGATTTCTTCCAATAATGTAGAATGAATCTCTAACCTGGCAATCCTTCCTGGTATGACCTCAATCCGTTCTTTGCATAATTCTTCTATTAATTCTTTCTGCCTTATAAGTCGGGGCAAGTAAGCTTTTCAACTCAAGGCATTGGCTACTACATTGGCTTTCCCAGGTTGATACTTAATTTCACAATCATAATCTTTAACCAACTCTAACCATCTCCTCTGTCTCATATTTAGCTCTCTTTGGGTGAAGAAATACTTCAAACTTTTATGATTTGTATAAATGTTACTCTTTGCTCCATATAAATAATGTCTCCATATTTTCAGTGCAAAAACTACAACAGCGAACTCCAGATCATGTGTAGGGTATCTCGTCTCATACTCTTTTAACTGACGAGAAGCATAAGTTATTACTCTACCCAACTGCATCAATACTGCGCCAAGTCCTTGAAATGAAGCATCTATATAAATGTCATAATCTACACGCTCCTGTGGTAACACAAGAATAGGAGCTGTGGTCAATCTTCTTTTTAACTCTTGAAAACTTTCTTCACAGGCATTCGACCAAATGAAAGAAGTTCTCTGCTTAGTGAGAGTTGTAAGCGGTTTGGCCAACTGAGCAAACCCTGTTACAAACCGCCTATAATAACCTGTTAGCCCCAAGAAACTTCTAACTTCCTTTACTGTCTTCGACTGTCGCAATTCCAGAATTGCTTTTATCTTACTTGGATCCATTGATACGCCCTCCTTTGAGACGGTATAGCCTAGAAAGATAACTTGATCTAGCCAAAACTAGAAAATTTGGCAAACAGCTTTTTATCTCGCAATCGTTGTAGCACAAATCTTAGGTGTTCTTCATGTTCCTTTTCTTTCTTAGAATACACCAAGATATCATCAATAGATATCTCTATGAATCGATCAAGACAATCCTGAAACACCCTATTCATTAAGTCCATAAAGATTATTGGGGCATTGGTTAATCAAAAAGGCATCACCATAAACTCATAATACCCATATCTGGTCCGAAAAGCAGTATTGGCAATATCTTGCTCTGCAACCCTTACTTGATGATAGCTCAACCTCAAATCAATCTTTGAAAACGATGCTGCTCCTTTCAGTTGATCAAACGAATCATCTATGCGAGGTAACGAGTATTTATCCTTCACTGTCACTTTATTTAACTCTCTATAATCTATACACATCCGTAGAGATCCATCTTTCTTTTTCACAAACAAAATTGGAGCACCCCATGGAGAATGGCTAGATCGAATAAAACTCTTGTCTAAGAGTTCCTAAAGCTGCTTGTTCAATTCTTGAAGCTCGGCTAGGGCCATCCGGTAAGGGGCTTTAGAAATAGGTGCAGTCCCTGGTGCCAGTTCAATACTGAATTCTACTTCTCTTTCTGGAGGTAAACCCGACAAATCTTCTGGAAATACATCTGAGAACTCCTGAACTACTGGCACATTCTGAATCTCTGGTTATGGAACATTACTACTGTGCACTACATGAGCAGTATATCCTAAGCACCCTTTTCTTAACATCTTTTTGACCTTTACACTGCTGATTAACATACTAAGCTAGTGACCCTCGCCAAAACTAACCTTATCTCCATCATCAAGATTAAATCTTGCTTTCTTTCTTCGACAATCAATCTCTTCTCCAAACCTCCCCAGGCAATCCATGCCTAAAATAACATCAAAATCAGGCATATCAAACACTATCAAATCTACTGGCAACGCCCTTTTATGGATCACTACGGACTCCCTTGGAAGCATCTCTTGAGTTACTACACTAACACCATCTGGTAACTCTATCTTAATGGGACAATCCACTCTAATAGGTTTTAAACCTAATCTCTCTAAAATCCCATGTGTAATGAATGAATGTGTGGCTCCAGAATCAATTAATGCATAAAAAAGAACTGAATGAAATAATAACTGACCAGTAACTACGGATGGGCTAGCTTTAGCTTCACTCTGGGCTACTGTAAACACTCGAGCATTGGTACCTCTAGATATCTGCGTGGCGGGTGTAAGAGGGGCTTTACAATCTTTCATCATATGCCCTAGCTGTCGGCATCTATAGCATACATTTCAACCTAAATCTCTAAGGCACTCCCTAGAATGATTTCTTCCACACTTCTAGCACTGGGGAACTTCACTGGTTCTCGGCTTTTTATTCTACCAATCCCTCATGTTCTTCTTGGGTTGAAATTTTTTCTTATTTCTCACCTCTCTATTAATGGGGGCGTCAGCTCTATATCTCTGTGGATCAGGAGGTGGAACACTGGGGGCTACTGTTGATGGAGTTGCCAGGGTTAGCTTATTCACAAATATTTCTGCCCGTAAAGCTCATTCCAAAGCTTCACTGTATGTCTGAGGGGGTTGGGCATCGGCCATCACATCTCAGGCTATTTCTAATTTCTACCCATGCACGAATTTATCTCTCCTCAACTCCGATGTACTCACTACTCCTGGCGCAAACCTTGCCAGGGAATTGAATTTCACTGAATATTCTTTCACTAAATTAGCCCCCTATTGCAAACTAATAAACTCCTGAATCTTTTCATGGACTCGATCAACTGTTATATATTCTGCTTCAAACAATCTCCTGAAATCTCCCTAGGTCATCAAAGTTGTATCATAAGTATCCTCCATCAATTCCCACCAATACGGGCATCACCCCTAAATAAAAAATTGGCATACTGAATCTTCTCCCGGTCTATCATAGGGAAAAGTGTCGTCGTACGCTCCACTGATCTGAACCACTCATCTGCCACTAGTGGGTCCACTTAACCCTAAATTCTGATGGCTGGTGTTGACTAGCCAACCCATAAATTGGCTCAATATGATTCTGCACTACTGGGGGTACCGGCCTCTCCTCTCCTCTCTGGGGGTCAGTACAATCACCGGGGTCTCAAATCTCTTCGGTACGGAGCCTCCTCAATTTTCTGCCAAGACTTGTTGTATAATATTATGAATCCTCGCTTCATCGAGGACAGGGGGAGTAGATTTTGGAGGGTTAGAAGGTTCGCCAGTGCTCATTTCCTTCCTACTACTTCCTCGGGTTCTACGTCTCATCTACATAAACCAACACTTTTAGTCAACTCAATTAACTCATCTACTACAAGTAAGGAAAGAAATAACTTACAATGGTCGGCTACAAAACATCAACGTGGCAGGAGAGGCACACTGTCAAATCCCAAAACCTTTGCTCTGATACCAAAAATGTAATGCTTTCTTTCTAGCTAGTATACTTATAAAATAATCACTAAAACTCATTAAAAATATATATAAGAAAATACACATATATATACGAGTATTAAAGTATGGGCCCATAGTTAATTTTTCTTTATATACAAATATTTACAAAATGTTCTCAAAAATAGCAACTTGACAGTATAGCCCAACCCTTCCACTGCGTGACGTTCTGAGCGACCACAATTCACCTATTACTTGCAAAACATTAAAAACAATGGAGTAAGCACTAATGGCTCAGTAAGTAAACCCGTTATGCTACCCTTCTCTCTCCATTGCTTAAATCCTAAATTTTCTTTCCTTACAACTCATTTCCCTAGTATTCTCTATTCTTTCTCTGTTCTTCTCTCTGTTCTTTTTCTATTCTTTCTCTGTTTTACTCTCTGTTTTCTAATTTTTTTCACTACCCATGATAATGAGCATGGTATTATGCATATTCATGATGCAAATGCACAAATGCATAAATTATGCATTTTCTTTTCTATTTTTCTTATTCTGTTTTCTGTTTCTTTTTCTTTCTTTCTTTCATTCTATTCTTGCCGATCGAAATCAGTTGAGGCATGGATTTGGAGCCTTGGCCACGTGAGTGAATTCTCTAATTCTAGGTACAATCCTCATCCACACACACTTATAACGGACTGTACAATTCTTCTTTCTGAATTCTGGGGCCGCTCACTAAAGGCGGCGTGCATGTGGGACTATGTCACTCACAGCTCCCCATCGCAACAACCTTCTCTTCTTTTTATGTTTTTTTTTACACTTCTTTTAGAAAAATTCAGATTTGAATATCTTTAATATTCTCACTTCTTTCTATTTTCTCTTAAACATATTTTAGGGCTTTTTCATGCTCTTATGAATATGTATGCATGTTGATGGTTTCATGCTTATAATTCTTTCTAAATTCACATATTTAAATGAAATTATGCATTATGGAATGCAAACATGTCATTCTCTACCATCTACAAACTCATCCCAAAGTAACACATAATCATTCTCATACATGCACTTCTCTTTGGCATTTCATCAAACAATTCATGTGCACAAATCAACACTAATTTGGCTACACTTCTATCTCTATTTTAGGCCACCAAAAATTTGGAATAAACTCCTCCATAATTAACACCAAATCTGCCCAAAATACACACTGCAAAATTTTCACTTCAATTCTTCCAAATCTCATCCAAACATTCATCAAATAACAACTACACCAATACAACTTCTCATGGATAGGTTCTAATCATTATTCAACACCAAATCCATCAATAGTTTTACATATAACACACACACACACACACACACACACATATATATATATATATAAAGAAAGTTCTCTACACAACATAACTTAAATCATACTTAGGGTAGGATTTACTTACCTTGTGCTTGAGTAATTCCACTAGAATCTCTCTCTCTTTTGTAGACTTGTTCTTTCTCTAAAACCCTAAGCATAAACACTATAAGAATTCAACACTTTAAAAATTAATCTCACATCTATTGCAATAATTCTTACCTTTGGGTGCTTAGGATCAAATCTCTACCAAAATCTAACCAAAAGCCCTCTGAAATCCCTTGGAAATTTGATGAAGAGATGAGAGAAATTGAGAGTGAAGTGGTGCGAGAGGGAGTAGAGAATGATAGGGTCTTTATGCTTGAACTCTTAATATCTCATATTAATATGCATACTTTCCCATTTTGCCCTTGCACTTTCTTTAAAATTCCATCTATGTCCCTTAGTCAATTACCATAATGCCCTCATTTTTAATACATTCTCCATGAAATTCTACCTCTTTATACTCCCCACTTTTTCAACTAATTTTGAGTGAAAAGACCATTTTACCCTTAATGCAAGTTTAAGGCATTTTCTTCACATTTTCTCAAAATAACTTTAGCAAAAAAGTCAACTAAAGGTATAAGAGCATAAATTAAATTACGTACGTCCATGTGGACGTTACACTGGCACACTAAGGGGGATCTTTCGATCACTTTGTTCGATCCAAGGTGCAAATAGCCCATTTTCTTCTCTCTCAGCAATAAGGATAATAGGCATCTTCTTTTCTTCTCGATGCTTTTCCCTTGCTTCTTGCTTTCGAGCCGTAGTTTAATACTTCATTTCGGTTTTCTTTTTGATCATTTACTGGTATTAAACTTTTTTATTGTATTGCTGCTCCACGAGACGACACAGACACAGAAGGTTTAAGCTTAACCTCAGGTGTGATGAATCAATCACACAAATGTTCACTCGCTTCACCGATATCATCAATGCCCTGAAATCTCTTGGCAAATCTGACTCCAACAGTGAGCTATTGAAGAATATTCTAAGATCTCTTCCTAGATCAGGGGAAGCTAAGGTCACAACCATTCAAGAAGACAAAGACCTCACAAGACTACCTCTAGAAGAACTCTTAGGTTCTCTAATGACCCATGAGCTTACCATGAAGAATGGAGAAGAAGAGGATGATACAAGAACAGGGGCTCTCAATGCTTCTACAAAAGATGAGAGTGATGATAAGGAAGAAGAGAGCAAAGATGATGAAGAATTGCTATGATTACAAGTTCAAGAGGTTCGTTCCTAGCCAAGAAGAAAGATTTTTGCAAAAGGCCTCAAAGAGGGGTTCCACCAAAGGAGAACCTCGGCAAGAAGAAAATAGAAACTTTTGAAAACCAAAAACAAAAGAAAAAGAAAAAAAGAAGCAAGAGACAAGAAAAAAACAAAACTTGTGAATGCATCTAAAGTTAAATTAACATATTTTCCATCTTTATGAACAACAAGATTATCATTTCCAAACAAATGTGTATAGCCTTCATCAAAGGGTACAAAAAGGAGGCTTTTGTGAAACCCATAAGCCAAAACAAGAAGAAGGGAGAAGACAAAGAGCGAAGATCTCATTCGAGAAGTTGAGGAGACAACCATCTTGTACTATTTGAGACAAAGAACCATTTGAGAAGTTGAAGACAACGTGAGAAGAAAAATAAGGAATAAAGAAAGAGAAAAAAGAATGCAGTCAACTGTAAAAAAAAAAAAGAGGGAGAGGGAAGAGAAGAAGAAAAGAAAAGAAAGAGGGTAAATGACATAATTATCCTTTAAACATTTTTTGAAATTATCATTATGTCGTTCTGCAGTTAAAATTGAAGGACAAATTGTAACAGTGGGCGGGAAAATGTCATTATAAAACTTGGCGGGTGGGAAAGTGTCATTAGGCGAAACCATGGGTGGGAAAAAGTCGTTTACTCTAAACTAATTTAATTATTTCCACCTTAGTGACACGTTTTCTGTATAGTCTTAATGAATGAGATAACAAAGGAAGAATACATAATGCCAATGTTAAACTTGATTAATTTATAATAATACTAGATATAAGGCCCACGCATTGCGTGGGTATGTTTATTTAATATTTTTGGAATAGTTTGTAAACAAATTTATTCTAACGGAATAAAGTAATTAGATTAATAGATAATAATTGTTAGATTATACAAGTTTTAGAGTAAATATAACTTCTATATATGTACAGAGTTGTGTTAACATAAATTAATAATTGTACCTTTATGATTATTAATATCAATTAATATTATCAAAATCAATTATTTGAACTTAAAATTTATATTGAGCTCATTTTCAAGTCTGATATTGACTGGTAATTTTTTTTTCTCACAGTATAGGATTCTTTCCAGCCAAGGTTTGAAAACAGACTAACTTCCATCTTTATATGTTTTTCTTGAAAATGGTTAGATTTTTGGAATGTCTATGTAATGTACTTATATAATTATTGATAGTACTCATCCAATGTGTGAAGATGGAAGAATTAAATCAAAACTAACGTGTTATGATGGAGAACAATTTTCAATCAATTAATGAGCAACACCAAAATCAAGATAAAATTGAATATCAAGAATAACACTTTTATTATAAAAGGAATAAGTACATCACTTTTTCATACTGTGAAAGGGGGTTTGGACGATATAGACATTATTTTCTATTTTTCTTATAGTTGTTTAGTTCCTCTAGTGCATATGCATACTCTCTTTTGTTTAGATTATAAATAATATTCATGGCAGATTCCATGATTTGTAACATCTGGTCAATGACTTCTCCGAATTTGTCTCGTGCAGCATGTAGATCATCCAGATTGCTCTCAACTTTTTCTGAAAATCTCCCTCAATTTCGACATTCCCTAAAAAATGTCTAAACCAATTGCAGAAACAACATACAATCAAATTTTATAAATATATGGAAACGGTAACATGAATGTGTAAATATAATTATCAGATGAATTCTCGATGCATAAAAAAAAAAAAATTAATGGTTTTTATATTCCCGCAAATATGTATCATTGTTTTGTTTGCAATTTTGTAATTTAGCATACAAAAGATGTGGAACATTTATACCTTCTAGTTGCTTTGATGGAGAATTATTGTTGTTAAGGTCGTTGCTAGTATTCGTTGCAGATTCTTTTGGTTGTGATGTTTTGTCAGCCATTTTCGAATTAAGTTTTGGAGAAGAAATGAACAATTAAAGTGTATAGTATCCGAAGAAAGTTAAATGGGTGATTGATGTCAGAGCAATATTTTTAGGAGAATAGGATACGAAAAGGTGGAATATGAACAGACAACTGGTAATAAATAAACGTGTCGATCAAAAAAGTGTTAATAATTATTTGATAAGGTAATACGAAACATTAGTAGACTATTTGTACAATATTAAAGAAAATCATAATAAATATTTTGTTAAGTGTGCAACATATTACTTAGGTAGTTAATAATGGTTCGGCAAGATGTTGAGTTATTATGATAAACAAACAATGTGATTTACTAATAATAAAATCACATTGATACATTTTTAAAGGATGGACAATAAATATTTTGTCAAGCATCAAAGTCAGAGATGATATGATGATGTCAATATATATTTATTAATTTTTTAATTGTGGTTCAATAATATGGTTATGAAACATGCATATAGTTCGACTTTGATCTTGTTTGATCAATAATGGTACACAAGTTTTTTTAAATGTGTAATAGAAATGGTTATTTCTAGTTTTTTTTAATTAAGATTATAATATATTTAGATTGATGTTTGTTGTATATGTTCAATTTTTTAACATAATATTTGAACATTTTTTGGGGTATTGTATCACACAATATAAAAGTTGCTCTGGGAAAATTAACAGACATCTAACAACAGATAGACACGTTGATTGAAAAAGTCTTGACAACTTGTAGCAAAATTGTTTGTGGCGCATTAAAGGAGAGCGTAATAAATAGTTAACAATGATTCGGCGGGCGGGTTTCCAAAATATGTTGTGGTTCGGTGTAGAATTCAATCTAATGAATAGTGGAATGGAAATTTATTTTTATATGTTATAGGAACAGTATTTAGATTGTTGTTTGTCGAACACATTTAATTACTTGAAATTGTCATAATCATTGGTGTTTAATATTTTATTAAATATTGTTTACGTTTTACTGATCATTGTAATTTTGTGATGAATTTTTCTTTATAAGTTATTAAATATTTGGATCAATTGTTGATTATTAAGCAAGTTTTAACTTCTATTTTCAGATTAAACTAAAAAGCATTTAAATTTGTACATGTGCAAGAAATTATAAAGGAAAGTTTCTAAAAATTAAATTTCATACAGACTATTTGGTAATCCACGTCACATCTATGACATGTGATATTTTCTGGTGACGTTGATCTATCCAAGTGTATACAATTTTGATTCTCCTTGTTGCAAGTTCCAAATATTTGTCTTTTAATGAGAATTGTTGCAGTTGGAGTCAGGGACTTGAATTCTTCCCTGCAATATTTCAGTTTATAGAAAAGATTAGGTAGTTTTACTAATTTCATTAGAATTTGTATGCCTCTGTTGTCATGTACAGTAAGTAGAGCAACGATAGTGTGATATATTGCTTGCATCTTATATTTTTGGCAAACTGCAATCAGTAGTTTTAATCCCATATATGTATCATGTTTGATGAAAAACAAATGTGTTCCCAGCAGTAGCAAAGCTTGTTTATTTTCTGCTTCTACCAGTGTCTTCAGAATTGAAAGTTTCGCTGTTGTTATTGTTGGTAGTTTGTGTCGTTGTTTTGAAATGTCCATTCTTTGTAATATTTGTTTTATGTTTGCTTGTTTGTTCAAAGATTTGCACCTATAAATCATACAGTAAGTAATGGTTTTGAAGCACAAGATTCATAATAGTTTAAAAAAAAAAAAAAAAAATCCATAGTTAGGAATCATAATACCATTACCTTATGATTAAGCAATTAAGAATAAATAAGTGTAGCAAATATGACTCACTTAAATATGGATCCTAAAATGCATTTTGTTTTTTGTGTATTAGAAAACTATTAACAACTAAAGATGCACATGGTTCGACAGAGTCATTTGTACGGTTAACCATAATTGTTATAAGACTTCTGTGGAGCAAACTACTATCTTATTGTTATTAGTTGTATATTTAACCATTTTGTATAATATCATTTTCTGTATGACTAAGAAAATAATGAAATCAATAGATTAACGAAATACGATGGTTTTAGTAAAACTTACGTTAACTGTATTGCTTGTAAAGCGGTGTGATCTTTGTCGGTTGCTTTTACAATGATTCCTTGTAGAATTTATTATGGTAATTGTAGCAGACCTGTGGGTTTCTTTTTGTTAATTTGAAAGGAATCATGATGTCTTGGTGTTGTTCTTTGGCTGTAAGTATATGGAAATTATGTTGTCGATATGGTATCTGTGGTTTATATAGTTCGCATGTAGGTAGCGAACAATTTTTTTTTTTCTTTGGTATTTCAACTATTTAGATAATGTTCTATTTATTATTAATAGGAGTCAGTGTTGTTATCTAAATCTGGTTCTTAATAGTTTTGTAAATTAATGATGGTTGTATTAATCATTTAATGTCAAGTTTTACTTATATTTAAATGTAAACGGTCCGCATTCATGTTAATTTCTATATAGGTATATTAAACATTTGAGATATTTGATTAGTAAGAACAAAAAATAACATGAGATATCATCAAAATATCAATCACATCAATCAAAAAGTATAATGAGAAGGGTATTGATGTCCTTGATAGATGTGTTTTGTTTAATTAGAAATACAAAAGAAACAGATGGAATATGAATACAGATGTTATAATAAATAAACATGGTTGTTTAAGAAGAATAAGATCTAACTGGCATGAGTTTAATAGAAAGGATAAGAAGAATAAATTGGAAAAATAACATCGATTGTACGATTAGACCACATAATATTTAGGTAGTCTTCTCAACTTGCATGAGTGATTTAAGTTCGTATCACTTTAATGTTATGTAAATTATTTATTTAAAATTTAAAAGTATTTATTTGTTTTTTGAGAATACAAAAGGTGCTTTGGGAAAACCAATAAATGTCTAGTAATAAGTAAACATAATAAATATTTTGTTAAGTATTCAAGTACGAAACGTTATGATGTTATTATGATATATTGCTTGGATCGTGAATAATGGTTCGGCAACCATGGTCCAAATGGATGTTATCGTTCGGTGTGGGATTTAATTTGGTTGATAAAAAAAAAAAAAAAGATTTATCTTAACGTGTTACTTGAGGTTGTAAACTAGATTAAGAGATGATAATTGTTAGATTATACAAGTTTTAGAGTAAATGTAACTTCTATATATGGACAGAGTTGTGTTAACATAAAATTAATAATTGTACCTTTATAATTATTAACATCAATTAATATTATGAAGATCAATTATTTGAACTTAAAATTTATATTGAGTTCATTTTCAAGTTTTATATTGACTGGTAATTTTTTTTACTCATAGTGTAGGATTCTTTCTAGCCAAAGTTTGAAAACAGACTAACTTCTATCTCTATCTATGTAATGCACTTATATAATTATTATTATTACTCATCCAATGTGTGAAGATGGAAGAATTAAATCAAAGCTAACGTGTTATGATGGAGAAAAATTTTCAATCAATTAATGAGTAACACTAAAATCAAGATAAAATTGAATATAGAGAATAACACTTTTATTATAAAAGAAATAAGTACATCGCTTTTTCATACTGTGAAGTGGGTTTGGACGATATAGACTTTATTTTCTATTTTCCTTATAGTTGTTCAGTTCCTCTAGTGCACATGCATACTCTCTTTTGTTTAGGTTATAAATAATATCCATGGCAGATTTCATAATTATTAACATCTAGTCAATGACTTCTCTGAATTCGTCTCGTGCAGTATGTAGATCATCTAGATTGCTCTCAACTTTTTTGAAAATCTCCCTCAATTCCAGCATTCCCTGAAAAATATCTAAACCAATTGTAGAAAAAATATACAATCAAATTTTATAAAAAAAAATATACAATCAAATTTTGTGAATATATGGAAATGGTAACATGAATGTGTAAATATAATTATCAGATGAGCTCTTGACATATCAAAAAAAAAAATTTAATGGTTTTTATATTCCCGCAAATATGTATCGTCGTTTTGTTTGTGATTTTGTAATTTAGCATACAAAAGATGTGGAACATTTATACCTTCTGGTTGCCTCATTGGACAATTATTTTTGTTGAGGTCGTTGCTGGTATTCGTTGCAGATTCTTTTGGTTGTAACGTTTTGTCCACCATTTTCAAATTAAGTTTTGGAGAAGAAATGAACAATTAAAGTGTATAGGATCTGAAGAAAGTTAAATGGGTGATTGATGTCAGAGCAATATTTATAGGAGAATAGGATACGAAAAGGTGGAATATGAACAGACAGCTGGTAATAAATAAACATGTTGATCGAAAAAAGTGTTAATAATTATTTGGATAAGGTAATACGAAACGTTAGTAGACTATCTGTACAATATTAAAGAAAACCATAATAAATATTTTGTGCATATTAGTTAGGTAGTTAATAATGGCTCGATAAGATATTGAGTTATTATGATAAACAAACAATGTGATTTACTAATAATGAAAACTTATTGATACATTTTTAAAGGATGGACAATAAATATTTTGTCAAGTATCAAAGCCAGAGATGATATGATGATGTCACAATATATTTATTAATTTTTTAATTGTGGTTCGGTAATAAGGTTATGAAACATGCATATAGTTCGACTTTGATCTTGTTTGATCAATAATGGTACAAAAGTTTTTTTAAATGTGTAATAGAAATGGTTATTTCTATTTTTTTTTTAAATTAAGACCATAATATATTTAGATTGATGTTTGTTGTGTATGTTCAATTTTTTAACATAATATTTGAACAATTTCTGGGGTACTGTATCACACAATATAAAAGTTGCTCTAGGAAAATTAATAGACATCTAACAATAGATAGACACGTTGATTGAAAAAGTCTTGATAACTTGTAGCAAAACTATTTGTGGCGCATTAAAGGAGAGCGTAATAAATAGTTAACAATGGTTCGGCAGGCGTGTTTCCAAAATATGTTGTGGTTTGGTGTAGAATTCAATCTAATGAATAATGGAATGGAAATTTATTTTTATATGTTATAGGAATAGTATTTAGGCTGCTGTTTGTCGAACAAGTTTAGTTATTTGAAATTGTCATAATCATTGGTGTTTAATATATTTATTAAATATTGTTTATGTTTTACTGATCATTGTAATTTTGTGAAGAATTTTTCTTTACAAGTTATTAAATATTTGGATCAATTGTTGATAATTGAGTGAGTTTTAACTTCAATTTTCAGATTAAACTGAAAAGCATTTAAATTTGTTTATGTGCAAGAAATTACATAAGAAAGTTACTAAAAATTAAATTTCATACAGACTATTTGGTAATCCACGTTACATCTGTGACATGTGATATTTTCTGGTGACATTGATCTGTCCAAGTGTATACAATTTTGATTCTCCTTGTTGCAAGTTCCAAATATTTGTCTTTTAATGAGAATTGTTGCAATTGGAGTCAAGGACTTGAATTATTCCCTGCAATATTTTAGATTGTAGAAATGATTAGGTAGTTTTACTAATTTCATTAGAATTTGTATATCTCTATTGTCGTGTACAGTAAGCAGAGTAACGGTAGTGTGATATGTTGCTTGCATGTTATATTTTTGGCAAACTGCAATTAGTAGTTTTAATCCCATATATGTATCGTGCTCGATGAAGAACAACTGTGTTCCTAGCAGTAGCAAAGTTTGTTTATTTTTTGCTTCTGCAAGTGTCTTCAGAATTGAAAGTCATGCTGTTGTTATTGTTGGTAGTTTGTGTTGTTGTTTTGAAATGTCCATTCTTTGTAATATTTGTTTTATGTTTGCTTGTTTGTTCAGAGATTTGCACCTGTAAATTGTACTATAAGTAATGGTTTTGAAGCACAACATTCGTAATAGTTAAAAAAAAAAAAAAATCCATAGTTAGGAACATAATACCATTACCGTATGATTAAGTAATTAAGAATAAATAAGTGTAACAAATATGACTCACTTAAATATGGATCCTAAAATGCATTTTGTTTTTTGTGTATTAGAAAACTATTAACAACTAAAGATGAATATGGTTTGGCAAAGTCATTTGTATGGTTAACCATTATTGTTATAAGACTGCTGCGAAACAAAGTACTATCTTATTGTTATTAGTTGTATATTTAACCATTTTTTATAATATCATTTTCTGTATGACTAAGACAATAATTAAATCAATAGATTAATGAAATACGATGATTTTAGTAAAACTTACGTTAACCGTATTGTTTGTAAAGCAGTGTGATCTTTGTCGGTTGCTTTTACAATGATTCATTGTAGAATTTCTAATGGTAATTGTAGTAGACTTGTGGGTTGTTTTTTTGTTAATTTGAAAGGAATCGTGATGTCTTGGTGCTGTTTTTTGGGTGCAAGTATATAGAAATTATGTTGTCAATATGGTATATGTGGTTTATATAGTTCATTTGTGGGTAGCAAACAATTTTTTTTTCTTTGGTATTTCAACTACTTAGATAATGTTCGATTTATTATTAACAGAAGTCAGCATTGTTATCTGAATCTGGTGTTAAGAATACCAAAGGTTCTTTGGGGAAACAAATAAATGTCCAGGAATAAGTAAACATGTTGATCGAGGAAATGTTAATAAGTTCTTGCATAAGAGGATACGAAACAATAGCAAACGTAACAATTATTTTGTTAAGTATTCAAGTCAGAGATGTCATGATGATATTATAATATATCGGTTGGATAGTCAATAATGGTTAGGCAGTCGTGCTTCAAATGGATGTTATCGTTCGGCATGGGATTTAATTTGGTTGGTAATAGAATCCAAGTTTTTTTCGATGTGCGATAGGAATGTTTATTTATAGATTTTGTTAATTTACATTATAATATATTTAGATCGATGTTTGTCAAGCATGTGCAGACAATCCAATGATAAAATTGAATATAGGGAATAACACTTTTATTGAGATATTTTTACATGTGTGATAAATCATATAATGAACTCACTAAAAATTATATTTCATACATATTATTTGGTAATCTACATTACATCTTGGACATGTGATATTTTCTGGTGACGTTGATCTGTTTCAATTTATACGATTTTGATTCTCTTTGTTGCAAATCCGAAATATTCTTCTTTTAATGAGAATTGTTGCAGTTGGAGTCATAGACTTGAACACTTCCCTGCAATTTTTCAGTTTGTGGAATTGATTGGTTAGTTTCACTAATTTCATTAGAATTTTTACACCTCTACTATCGTGCATAGTGATTAGAGCAATGGCAGTATGATACATTGCTTGCAGGTTATTTTGTTTGCAAGATGCAATAAGTAGTTGTAATCCTCTGTTTCTATCATGTTCCACGAAGGACAAATGCATTCCAAGCAGTAGTGAAGCATGCTTATTTTCTGCTTCTACAAGGATCTTCATAATTGAAAGCCTTGCAGTTGTTATTGCTGGTAGTTTGTGTCATTGTTTGAAGATGTTTCTTCTATATAAGACTTGCTTTACGTTTGACTGTTGGTTTAGAGATTTGCACCTATAAATTGTAAGTTAAATAATGGTTTTCAAACACAAGATCCACAATTAAAAAAAAAAAAAAAAGTGTTTTCCTAACACAAGATCCGCAACAACAACAACAAAAAAATGTAAATAATAGTTTCAAACGGTTGGTAATCATAATATCATTACTTGTATGATCAAGAAGTTAACAATAAAAAAGTGTGAAAAATATGGTTCAATTAAATATTCATTCTAACATGTATTTTGGTTTTTATGTATTAGAAAGCTATTAAGAATTAAAGACACAAGTGATTCGGCATAATCCGCTCCAATTGTTGGGAGTCAACATACGGTTTTCTAGATGACTAACAAAAAAATGAAATCAACAGATTAACGAAACAGATGATATTAATAAAACTTACGTTAACTGTATTGCTTAAAGAGTGGTGCTGTTATTCTGAATTGCTTCTGCAATGATTCATTGCAATATTTGTGATGATAATTGTAACAGGTTTCTAGGTTGTTTTTTTGTTCTTTTGTAAGGAATCATGCTGTTCTGGTGGTGTTTTTGTTGGTGTAATGTAATGACTTCTTTCTACTAGTATTCTTTATAACATATACAATAAAACATACATACTTAGTATATGAAAATAGTTGGGCCCAGATTTTTCTTTACTTACAAAACATAATTCTTTACATATATCAAAATAACAAGTACAAAAACTTAGCAACGGTGGACAGTAATGCCAATCTTCTCCACTTGTCGACGTCCCTTCGACTGCTGCTCATCTATGTCCTGCAAAAACATGGAAAAACAACGAGGTGAGCATAAAAATGCTTAGTAAGTAAATCCCTTAACTCTTCTCCTTCTTTGGTTCTTTCCTTACTTAGTTCCTTCTCTTTTCTTTCACTGTTTCTTCCTCTATTTCTTACTCTCACTGTTCTTTTCTTTCTTTATATTTCGCTCTGTTCTTTCTTTCTTATTCTTTCTATTTTTCTTAACCATGATGAAATTTGTGGCAATATGCATGAATAAAATGCATATGCAATAATGCATAAAATGCTTTTTCTTTCTTATTTCTATTTTCTTGTTCTATTTCTTTTCTTTTCTTTTTCTTTCTATTCTTTTCTTTTCTTTCTTGTTTTTCTTTTCTTCTCTTGTGTCTCTTTTCTTTTCTTTTCTTTTCTTCTCTTGGCTTGTTGAAGCCTTCTCATTCTTTCTTATTCTTATTCTTTCTCATTCTTTCTCATTCTTTGTTATTCTTATTTTTTCTCATTCTTATTTTTTCTTATTCTTATTCTTTCTTATTCTTTCTTTTTCTCTCTTATTCTTTCTTTTCTTATTCTTTGCCGATCGGTCTTGGTTGATGTATGGATTTGGAACCTTGGCCGTGTGAGTGAGTACAGTCCTCATCTACATGCACTCTTGCGGACCGTACAAATTCTTCTTTCTTCTTAGGCCACTCAATTAAGGTGGCGTGCATGTAGGAAATTCTTCTTGGTACAACCCTCATCCACATACACTCTTACGGGTCGTACAATTCTTCTTCTTCTTATGCCACTCAATTAAGGTGGCGTGTATATGGGAATTTCTTCTTAGCACTCACGGTTCCCTATCACAACAACCTATTCTTTTCTCCTCTTTACCACTCCTTAATTTTTTAATGCTTATTCCTCTTTTCTCTTTATTCTTAGAGTGTTTTATTCTTTCTTGCTTTTTTCTTTATTCTTTATGTCTTTATTCTCTATTCTTTCTTAAATTTCTACACATACACAATTATATGCATATGGATGGCTTATGCTTGAAATTCTTACTTGGATGTACTCATGAAATGCAAATATGCAATGTTGCATAAAATTAAAGTTTCTGCTCAAACTTATACTTCTCTTAGGCATTTCATCAAACATTACTTGTGCATAAACAAATCCTAATTTAATTATCATTCGATCTGTTTCTCAACCATCCAAAAATGAGAGAAAATCTCTCTTGTAGCATCACCATACCTACACGGCAAACACACTCCCAAAAATTCCTCCAATTCTTCCAATTTCAACCCATCATCAAACCATCAAATACACTTCTCATATTCAAATATATCCAACAACAAGCATAATTCATCATCAATCTCATCTCAATTTCTCAATAACCATAACATATGCATACTTAAAAGAAATCTCTACTCACTTGAATTCTTAAACTTTAACTTGAGTTGGATTTTGAGTGGAATTTACTTACCTTATGCTTGAGTAGTCTCTCCTAAGCTCTCTACTCTTGTTGAATTCAAATCTTCTCTTAACCCTAAGCATAAACTTCATAAGAACTCAACTTTTATACAAATAAATCATAGATAAAGAACACGAATTCTTACCTTTTGAAGTCTTGAATCAAAACCCTATTAAAAATCACTCAAAAGCCCTCAAAATCCTTGGAGGATTGTGAAAATTTGAGAGAAAACGGGGGAGTAGTGTGGCGGTGGAATGAAGGAAATAAGGGTTACAAACCCTTATCATCTTATTTTATAAACTCACTTTCCCATTTTGCCCTTACACTTTTGTAGAAATTTCATCCTTGTCCCTTAGTCAATTACCATAATGCCCTCATCTTTATTGTATTCTTTATGAAATTATACCTCTTTTCACTCCCCACTTTTTCAACTAATTTTGAGTGAAAAGACCATTTTACCCTTAATGCAAGTTTAAGGCATGTTCTTCATATTCTCTTAAAATAACTTTAATAAAAATTAACTAAAAGCTATAAAACATAATTTAAATCATGTACCTCCATGTTGGGAGTTACATGTAAGTATATTGAAATTATAAAGTTGTTATGGTCTTAGTGGTTTGTATAATTTTTGTGTAGATATTGGATAGCGAACAGTTTTCTGTGTGTTTGGATTTGGTAGATATTATCGTGTTAATTATTAATGAGAATTAGCGTTGTTATTTTTTAATCTCGTTTTTAGTATTTTTCTAAATTAATGATGTTATTTTCATTTTGTTGAACATTAATTATTTTATTTTGTTATATATATCAAATATCGTTGCTTCATTGTTTATTCTATCGAGAAAAATTGATTATTCTGTTCAACGAATATAAACTTTTTTGTTCATAATCATTTAATGTTAAGTATTAATTTATCTTAAGTGTAAACGGTTTGCATTCATCTATATCTCTACGTGGATCTATTAAGAATTTGATACATTCGATTAATACAAATCTTTAAATTCATTTAAATTAATGTTTTGGATGATATTTTGTGCATTGTACATGAATTATGTGCATATATTATACAGGTGTCTGATGCTCTAAAAGTTCTATGAGATAATTGGGCAACTGGTCAAATGAAAGAGGATGCCTCTACTGTAAGAAGATGGGAGGATCTGGACACTGACTTATTGGTGAAAATGTTCCTGTGTTTTGATGTTTTCCAGTTGACTTCAGGCATTGCTCACGTTTGTAATCCATGGCGTTCAGCTTGCTGTGATCCTCTGCTTTAGAAAACTCTTGATTTGTCAATCTTGTAATCAAATTTTATCAAAATCCCATTAGAGCCATATGTTTACATGGATCAATGTTATGATAAGCATTAACCCATTTGTTGAAAATTTCGTTGAGTCTTAGCCGGGGACAGATAAGAACCTTGATTTTTCACTTCAATTTGTAGTAAGGGACGAACAATTTACTTATATTGCTGAAAGGTAATTTTTTTTATGTTTCTGTTTAAAACCTTGTTGAAAGGTAATTTTGTTTTTTTTTTATTCTCGTTGTTTATTGACTGAGTCTTTGGCATTGCCTTTGGTACCAATGATCATCACCTTTAATTTTCTTTTTGGTACACTGAATTGGGAAGTAACGCACCATATACTGTTGTCTGTAGGTGGCCCCATCTGAGGTATCTCATTATGCTAGCTTGGAATAGAATAAAGAAGGATGTAATTTGCAAGGCCATTCATACATGGAGATCTCTTGAATCCCTGACAATGCCTAGTATAGTAAATCCGCCTTATCTTATAGAGGAAATATCCCTAAATTGCAATAACTTCAGTGAACTCAAGGTCATGGGTCCTTTTGATGTTCTCTTTGCTTCCATGATAGTAAAATTTCTTCCAAATTTGAAGGTTTTGAGCTTGAGATGCTCAATGATAGTTAAGGATGCCCTATTGCTTATATTGGATGACTTACCAAATCTGGAAGTTCTCAACATATCACATAGTCTTCTTACAGAAGGTACACTTCTTCCTCCATTGATGCCCAAAAAAATTATTAAGAAGCTAGATAAAATTATCTTGGAGAAGGCTACTCGATTGCATGAGTTCTTAACATGTACTAAGCACTCGTGCATCATGTGCCAACGTACTCAAAGTGATGAAGGCTTTATGAGGTGGTACAAGTATGAGGAAGGTCTATGGAAATGGATGAGGTGAGGTCTCTTGCTCTTTGATTAGGACACTGTAGAGACTATGATTTTAACATTTTGTTTTGCTTGTATGTAATATATAGATAATATGTTGTTGAATAAGCATATATAGAATTGGTCTGTTGTGTTTTAGGTTGTCATCCTCCTAATGCTTTTGTTTTAGGTCGTCAACATTTTAATACTTGCATGGTGATCTTCTCCCATGGGAAAAGTATTATTTGTCTGCATAATTATGTACATACGTTAAAATTTCACCTTCTGTTGTTTCAAATTGATCTTTTGTTGTTCATTAATGTTATTTCAAAATGAAGTGCTTTCAAACTAATACGCAATTGAGTATTTTATATATTTCAATTCATGTTATTTATTTTGTAATTGTTATTGAAATTCATTTCTATTGTCAGGTTTAGTATTTGATAGTGAGATTTTGAAGGAATCTTTGAGTTTGGCTTCTTTTATACTTTGATGATAAGTTATAGTGACATTGTTCGGCTAAAGTAGTAATATTAAAGTTTTATTGTGCGCTGTCATTTTGGCTTTGCAAAATTCGTAAATGATGAAAAACGTTGTCGTTTAAAATATTGTTGATACTTAAAGAAAACATGCAGATTTAATATTCAGTATTTTACTTGAAATAAATTTGGGGATTTAGGGTTTTCTCTGTCAGTTTCGGCTTTAAAGGCATTTGTCCTAGTCTGTTTGTCACATTTTCCATGTCTGTCTTTTCTCGTTGATAGAAGTTGAGATAAGTAAAGTAAATTTTCTTCAGCTACAATGACAATGTCATTTTTTATTTTACATTCTAATTAATTTGTCATCGATTTTAACTTTGATTAAAGTGAATGTTATTGTTACGGAGTTATGAGATTTGTTATTATTGTTATAAGAAGTTGTTGTTAGATGGTTGTGCTGATAATTTGTTATGCTCATGTTGTTTATTGGTTTCTCTAGTAGTTGTGTTATAGATTACTCTCTCGATAAGTTGGTGCCTTTCTTACTACGATTTTGTTTGTTCAGGTTAGGCTGTTTATTTGTTGTCCTAGTAGTCGCATTGCACACTATTTTCTCAGTAAATCTACTACTAGAATTGGTGTTTTTCTCATTACGATTTTGTTTATTATCTTGTTGTATTTAGTGTATATAGTAATACTGTCGTTGATTTATGAATTGATGTTATGAAATGCCAGTGGTACAAATGCTTTAGAAGTTACCATCATTGTTATCTGTAATTATCAATTTATTTTTCGGAACAGTTGTCAAGGTTTTGGTATTCTCCATAGCACGTCTAAGATATTGTTGTTTTAATTTGTGTCTCTATCACATATCAGGAAGAATAAATGTCTTCCAAGTAATAACAAAGATTTACAATTTATATGTAGTTGAATGATTGTCTGTTTGCTCTATTTTTATTTATTTGATAATATTATTTTTTCATTGTAGTAATGGCTCCCAAAAACTAGATGAAATTTATTTGAAGATTTGATTCCGAAGTCTTGTATAAAGGAGGATCAAGCAATCATTCCAAGTCAGAATTGTTAACGCCTTTATAGACTTCTGTTTTACCTACTTCAGCCTCCAATTCTGTGAAACCTGATTTTGGCTCCTACCATGTTAAATTGATTGGAGAAGAAGGTAATCAGTCAGAAGAAATTCCATTATGTAGATTGGTGAAACGGCAGAAAAGCTGTCAGTAAGAGGGTTCAAATATGAATTCTAAACGAAAATGGAAAAAAAATTCTAAAGAAGAGCCAGACAACAAAATATATACTTTATTTGGCATGACGATGTTAACGTGGTTTCATTGTTTTTGAAATAGGCTTATGAAGGTTTCTTAGAAATCAGAGAATGTTGGCTTGTTTCAGAAGATGTGATCTCAAATTTGAAAAAAGAAAATGAACATGTGAATTCTAAGTTTCGCAAATTGGAAGAACAATTGAAAATATCAAAGGAGGCATTTGAAAAGGTCAAAACCAAATTGAAACACAGTCAAGAATCGTTTACAAATGCTTAACAGTCTTTTGCAAATGAGCAGCAACAAAAGGAAGTCTTTAAAAAGAAAAATAGTGAATTGACTGAAGAAAATGATAACATCAAATCTTTAATTACACAAGCTGAGAAAGATAAAGAAAAGGCTTATGATTCGGTGTCAGAAATGTTTTTGGCCACCAGAAAAGCTTGTGTCCAAGAATTTAAAACAAATTTCCAAATGAAGATTCTAGTTTTTTAGAGACAATTGTGTTGAAAAATGAGAAGATGCCCACTAATAGAGATTATATTGACTACAACGTTGTTGTAACTTTCTTTGGTCCACTTATGCTGCTTCTATAAATTTTTAAACTGTTTGTTAAATATTTTGACAGTATTTTCCAATATTTTGACAATATTTGGCATGTAAGTTTTTATAGTTGTGTTATTATTACGGATGTGGAAGCATTCAGTTGATGCTAATTTTTGTGTATACGAAAAAAAGTCTCCAGCCCATGTAATGTTGCTTTTGTAAATATTTAAACTGTTTAATAGTACTATTGATGTTAAATATCTTGACGACATCTGTCGTGCAAGAGTTTGTGGTTGAGTTGCGTATGTAAAAAATATGCATTTATAATACATAATACATATAATGTAGCATTCATTGTATCTAACAATAATAATATAGAACCTTTAAATATCTTCTTATCAAGGAATTTTTGTTTCTGTATATATTTAAACATTTAATGTGACCTTTTCATATTCATATAAATATCTTCAATTTTTCACTTTAATCTCTCATAAACAATGTCTTATATTATATACAATGTATCAATCATTTTTGTTACAAATAATGTTTTTTATTATATATAACATTTCAATCCCTTTAATTAAACACTTCTTTGAAAACAATGTTTCTGCCAGTTCATCTTGTTGTAGGGGTAGCATAATCTTGATACCTTGTCTTGAGGTTACTCTTGATAGTGCGACGTATAATTGACCATGTGTAAAGACCTGATGTTTCATATACAATCCTATTGTTTTGAGTGATTGACCTTGGCTTTTTTTTATTGTCATACAGAAGCGAACTGTCATAGGTAACTGTCTTCTCTTCAACCTGAAAGGCCACTTCATATCTGCATTCGACATTATTATTCTAGAAATTGTAATAATATCCCCAATATTTGACCTAGTAATAATCATCGCTTGTATGGACCACTTTCCTAAATAGGTTATAGTCATTTGGTTCTATTGCAAAGACCATCAGATTGATTCAAATTACGCAGCAACATAATTGGAATACCAATCTTCAAATGCAATTCATGTTTGGGCATGCCGAAGCACATCAAAGAAATAAGAAATTCGGTCAGATAGAGAATGCCATCATCGTTTGAGATACCTACTGCTTTGCAAGTGCTGTCTGAGCTAAAATACGTCTTTCTATCTGTTGGCAAACTCTAGGTGACATAGTCATTCAATCTATGTACTGTCTCATTTTGGGTGTCAATATTGATCTCTCTCTCTCTCATATAGTCAATATTATTTATTTGAGCAGATAAATCTGGAAAAACAACATTCATAATTATTTCTTCGTCACTGGTATGTTGATCGATTTTCAAGTCTTCAGGTATTTGAATGTAACTCTCATCTTCTGCAACGTCCCTTCCTTCTCCAATATCAAGTAAACATTTGTCAAAAGTCTTCAAGTTATCCAATTCTGTAGGGTTTACCAAGTTTGTCTTCAATCTCATGTTCTCTGTAAGTCTCAACACTATTACATGTTTCCAAAGGGTAGATGATGATAAACAGGCCTGTATTATGTCATGCTTTTTCCCTATTGGTATAACTGGTAGAATCTATCTGAAATCACCACCCAGGGCAACAGTGAGGCCTCCAAATATTCTATCTGCATTTGATTGATCTTTTTTAGACAAAATATCTTTTAGAGTTCTATCAAGAGCTTCAAAGCAATACCTATTTGCCATGGGTGCTTCATCCCAAATGATCAAAGCTGTTTGCTCGAGTAGTTTTGCCAATTGTGTCCCCTTTTTTATATCACATGTACTTTCCTCAGTGATATTTAAAGGGATTCAAAAACGTGAATGTGATGTTCTTCCACCGGATAGCAGCAATGCAACAATTCCTGATGTAGCTATAGCCAATACAATTTAACTCTCAAATCTTAATTTGGCCATGATTGTTGACCATAGGAAGGTTTTACCTGTTCCACCATGTCCGTAAACAAAAACTGGTGTTCTATTTTGATTGTTGATGGAATCAAGGATTGAATCGTATATGTGTCTCTGGCCATTGTTGAGACCTTTGTATAAATCATTGTGTAGTATTTTCATGTTGTCAATATCATAGTCTAATTCCTTAGCAATTAATCTATTTATGAATTCTAAAAAATGGAATAGTTTGGAATTAGCATTCCAGGGAAATCAGCCAAGGATTTTCCTGCCTTTTTCATTAGCTTTTCAATTTCGAACAATGCATGATTCTGAATCTGTTCCTCAGTGCATCTCAATTCTGTCATCCATATTTTCTATTTAAGAATGTAGGGAATGTCTTTAGATAGGCGTTCTGCATTTGCTCTCCACAAGTCTCTTGGACTTACCACTTCATTATATACAAGAATAGTTACAAAAAGTTGTCTTAATTGTCTTCCGGTAGCCCATGTTGATGCTTCATCCAAGCAATCATTCCACTGTTTATCATCATCCAGCAATCCTAATGCATAACATGCATCTTTGAATGTACTGAATATTTTTCTGTTGACAGTTCAAATATCTTCAAATGATGTTGCTCCTCTGACCAAGTTCATAAGCATTCGCAAATAATATTTCTCACTGCTACCTGGAAATGCAAAATACACCTTGCCAATACACCTTGATTTTTGTTGTGGGGACCATTTTCTTTCTGTATCCTTCCAAACCCATTTGCTTGGAAAATCAGGATAAGTCAATGATCTTGTAGATTGGTATCGTTGATTACACTTCATCCATTCAGTCAATTTCGTTTGTGTAACAACCTTGCCTTCCAAAAGTTTAACTAAACACTTGTTTGGATTGAAAATAATTGTTTGTTCATTCTCTAAGTGGAATGGCAATCTTTTGATAGCCAATTCTGTGTAATACATGTCAAACTGAAATATCCTCTAGCAAGCTTCCATAGAAGAGATATATCTTTAAGTTTTCAATTGAATCAATTAATGTTATATTTATAACAAACATGAACAAACAATATAAAAAGATTATATTTGATATATTTTGTACATACCTACAGTCCAAATAAGCCTTTATTTCATCTTTGTTCTATAAAATCTCTCATTGATTGTTCTGTTGACCATTGTTTTCAACTTCCATGAAAACTCTCATTCTGTCTGGTCCTTTGTTGACATACTTAAATAGATACTTGTTTGATCTATGTTGATTGCATATTTCAATATTTATGTAAGCATCAAACTTATCCAAAAGATTCCTATTATAAGAAACAACAAAACGGTTATCTAGTTTGATTCCCTTTTTCTCAACAAATGCTCCATTATTCTGTATTCTATACATTGGATATCCATTGTCATCCACACATGTTTGATTGAAAAATTTCTTTGGAAAATATTTTTTACATTTTCCTCTCTCCATAAATGGTAAATTCTTGTTAACATCACCGCACAGACATTGGGTCATGTGATTCTCGACAACTGCAAAGGCAACAGGATCAGTTTCCTTATTTAGTATTTCAGCAGAAACTATTTCATCTATTTTGGATACCGAAGGATTCTTATATTCAGAATCTAGAAAAATCAATATATGAGCATGTGGGAGGCCTCTCTTTTAGAACTCAATAGTGTAGATAACTGACAAAAACAATTATAATGTGTTTAGCAATAGTTGGTATAATATAATTTCATATCATAAATTATCAATGAATTCGATTTTTTAAAGAAGATAGAAATATTATTCATTGGATTACTTACTTGCTACTATTTCACCAAAATATTCACCTTTTTTTATCTCTCGCATTAGCTCAAGCAATTTGATCTCAAAAACTTTGCAAACTACAGTTACTCTACTTTCTTGATCACATTCTCCAATACGATTTTGTAGATATTGTATCTCTGGCCACTTGGGATTACAAGTGAAAGTCAAAACAATATCTAGATATCCAAAACATCTGCAAATTGCCATTACATCTTGATAATTCTAAACACGATATCGAGGACTACCAGTGTGAGATGAAGGGAGCAACGTAGGTTTCCTTAGATGTTGTGCACTAATATCATCTTTTGAAATGGCATCCATCAACCTACTGTACAAATCACTCAATTTTTTATGATTGTTTCTAATCCAATGAAATCTTTCCTCTTCAATAGCCATATATGCATCCACAATATATTGCTATAATAATCTACCTGATCTCAGCATAGTATGCCCTTCATGTAATCTATATTGCAACTGAAATGCATAATATTCTCTCACGCTCAGCCTGATTCTCTTTGAAGACTTTTCGTCAGGTGACTCTTTATGGTTAATGTCAATTCTGTATCCATCTTCTCTATATGGGAATAATATTGGATAACTTAATGCCATAAAGCTTGGATGCAAGTCAGAAATTCTTTGAAGACCCTTTTTTGAATGATGCACAATGATATCTTTTCTGGCTTCTGAAATTCCAATATCACCAACAATTAAACCCGTAATTTCAAATGCAGTTGGCAAATTGTATTGTCTTCCATTTTTTTCCCTTTTCATTTTCAACCGCAAATGCATATTTCTAATATCATTCCAATGCATATGGTCCCTAATAGAACGAAAACTTTTAACCAATTCATTGTTTGCATCAAACATCAATTGCAATTCCTGCACTAATGCCCTGTCAACGATATCATCGGTTGTATTATCTCATATAGAATTTAACCTATGACTGGTTTCATACTCTATGTCATAAATATAAAGTTCTGCAAACTGAGGTTTCCTTCCTTCAGGTGGAAGTAATGATCCTATTCGGTAGTAATTCTGTCTGCAAAGTTTGAAAACATATAGACCACCACCTTGTTTAATCTCATGGTCAACATGCCCTCCCATCGATGAAAATGAGAATAATGAATTGTATATCCCTATTTTGCTTCTGAAACTAATCCCCTTGTTACCATTGCCCACATCCAATAAACTTTTTAATGGTTCTGGCAATTGTTTCAATAATGGTAACTGAACTTTCCCATGCATACAACATAAGGAAAACAGAGGGATGGCCGGCTCTTGGTTTTTATTCGTACCACATGACTGATCCACAATGAATGCACTTGTAGGATTGTTCACCAAAGTTCCAAGACTCTTTTTCCACTGTGCAAAGAAATAACGTGATATTTTTAGAAAGTAATAAAGTTAATACTTACATGTATTCTGTTAATTTCGGAACTCACAATGATATTTTTTTTTTATTTTTTTTTCCAAGTAACTTTAATATTTGAGTCAACAATTAAGTATGTCTAACTAACAAATGACATTTGTTACCTCTTTCTGTTGAGCAAGATTTTGAAGCTCTATTTGTCTTTGATAAAGATTTCTTTTTTTTTTTTTTTTTTTCAATCTTTGACCTGGAAATGAAAATAATAAAAAAAGATCATCACAATATTCAACAACACTTGCAATGCTATAAATGGTTCGGCAAAGTTCCACACCTTTATTTTTACAATGTAATGAAAAAACATTATGTTTTTAAAATATAACAAACTGAATGTTTAAATGTATGTTGTCAGATTCAAAACTCACGATTGTGTTGTTCTGCATTGGTAATTCGAATATTAGAATCCGGATTTGCATATGGAGAAGCACCTGAAAAACATAGATTTAGTCAGCCAATGTAACTTATCATAATCTAAAAAACATAGGTAACCATTAATATTATATTTTTTTACCTCTTTTCCTTTTTAATTTAGGCATCCTTTCCGTTCTATTTTCCTCGCATAACTCATTTACATTTACAAAAGCATGTGAAGAACTTGTTGAACCCTCCTTTGTATTTGATACACATTGCTTCTATTTTTTAGATCTCTCATCTGGGTTTTAAAATAATAATATTAGAATTAATACTATACCATGCAATAAATTATATAATAGAAGAGCTTAACCAAAAGGCAAAAACAATAATTAAATATCTCATTTATATTTATATAAGTATTTAAAAAAATTATTATGACATTTGTCACCTCTTTCTATTGAGCATGATTTTGAACCTCTATTTGTCTTTGATAAAGATTTCTTTTGTTTTTTAAACGTCTGACCTGGGAATGAAAATAATAGAAAAAGGTCATCACAATATTCAACAACACTTGCAATGTTAAAAATTGTTTGGCAAAGGTCGACACCTTTATTTTTACAATGTAATGAAATAACATTATGTTTTTAAAATATAACAAACTGAATGTTTGAATGTATGTTGTCATATTCAAAACTCACGATTATGTTGTTCTGCATTAGTAATTGGAATACTAGAATCAAGATCTGTAGACAGAGAAGCACCTAAAAAACATAGATTTAGTCAGCCAATTTAACTTGTCATAATCTAAAAAACATAGGTAACCGCTAACACGATATTTTTTTACCTCTCTTTCTTTTTAATTTAGACGTCCTCTTCATTCTATTTTCCTCACGTATCTCATTTACATTTACAAAAACATTTGAAGAACTTGTTGAACCCTTCTCTATGTTTGATACACATTGTTTCTGTTTTTTAGGTCTCTCATCTGGATTTCAAAATAATAATAATAGAATTAATACTATACCATGCAACAAATTATATAATAGAAAAGCTTACCCAAAAGGCAAAAACAGTAATTAAATATCTCATTTATATTTGTAGAAGTATTTAAAGAAATTAGTCGATCTTTCTTTGTCTCCGATACACATTGTTTTTGCTTTTCAAATGTGTTACCTGGAATTCAAAATAATAATAATATGATTGAGACTGTATTACACAACAAATTATATCATTAAACAAAACAGAAATTAATTCGCTCAACAATTATTTCATATCTGTCACAAAAGTATTCACAACCATGTAATATATAAAATAATTGTATGACTATATCAAAACAAATAACCTAGTTATTTTTGTTCGGAAGTTTATTATGGATCATTTTGCTGTGAAATTTATACGTCAAAATAAAACAACAAAGATATAGACTGAACTTGTTTACTCTCTAGATAATAATTATATGGAGTTCTAATATTAAATACTTTTTTTCTTTTTGGAGATTGACTTTCTGATTCGCTTTGAAAATTTAGGTCTTTTTTTGTTCCATATAAACATTCTCAAATTTCTATTATCCTTGCATACTTTTGTTCTCAAATCAACGATATTTATTTTTCCAGAATCATATTCCAATCTGTAGTTTTCAATCGCTTGCAAATATAATTCCTAGATATATGACTGTATAGCTGCTGCATCCTGATCCGTAAGAACCATCTTACAATCTTGTACCTGACCAAAACAAAAAATATATTCTGTTAATTGCATTCTTTTTCTCAACTGTGTTTAGTCCAAATTATTATATTTATATGCAAAAATTGATAACAAACAATTTACTATAGTTTTTTATGTAAATTTAGGGATCAAAAAATGTTTTATTAATACTTTATAGCATAGAATATTATAATTTTCTAGCAAGATTTGAACTAAAATAGAGCTTCATCTATTACAACCACGCATTAAAATGGTTCGGCAACAAAAAGATTTCCAAACAAAGGAGACATTTATTATTATAAGTGTGAATAAATTGTTGGTTCGGCAATGATCTACCAAAAGTATATCATGCATTTGTTGATTCGACAACTGAGAATAACTTCGACTCTGACATTATATCCAAAGAGATACTTGCATCTATTACAGTTATACTTATATTAAGGTATTATAATTAACTCGTCACAATTCTATAGGCCCATTATATATAAATAAATGCTTTATCAATTAAATTTTGATCTTATGGAAATCTTAATCAATTACAATTCTAATGAAAAATTATGATGAAAACCGAAGTTTTCAATATGTACTTTATTGTTTTTCCAAGAATTTATATAAATATTTTCAAAAATTAAAATCGTCAAATTCACCTGTATATCACAATCAATATACAATTTAACAATTGTACATAAATAGTTCATTATATTCATCACTTTTAATAGGAACTAAACTCTAAATATAAGGAGTAATCGTTTCATCCAACTGTATATATCTATATTAACAAACAATAAAATAAAGAGGTAAGTGAAATACATCAGTAAGAAGCATATAAATATTATTATGCATAAATTATATAAGAAACGAAAACAGTACGATATAAAGCAAAAAGAAAATCTAAACCTTAAGGTAGATCAAATACACCATACACAAGATAACAGCAGTCTAATGTTCAGATAAATCTCTCTCTCTCTCTCTCTCTCTCTCTCTCTATATATATATATATATATATATATATATATATATAGCAATGTTATTAATTTCAATAACTAGTCAAACACAATATTCTATAACATCTACAGTGTATGAGTCCGTTGAAATTCACATAACTATTTATATATATTTATAAATGACATGCATTATAACTCACCATTTATTTATAGCATTAGATTCATCTCACTTGATATTTATTAAGAGGAATACATTAATGAGCAAATTAAATTTTACAAAACAAATCATTCGCAAATTAATAGTTCGATATATTTTTATATCGTGAAATCTTAATTTTTTTTTTTTGTTTAAACAATAATTATATTCTCACTTGAATATCTTCTGCTTGTTTAATAATTATAAAATCTAAAAATTATGTTATTTATTTATAATTTTGATACAACGACATTCGCTTTAGTTGTAAAATCTTGGTTGGGAATCTTTATTGCTTTTAGTGAATTGTATTAAGAATGAATTTCTTTTTGCCAGGCAAGTCATAACATTGTCTAATACTTTTCTTACATATATTGATGAATCAAGAGATGATTGGATAGTCATTGTCAGAGTATCTACAAAATTAAATATTATTTGAATTAAATATATTTCACCAATTTTTTGCAATATTTAACAATAATGTTGTTCCAGGTACTCCTAAGAAATTAAATATTATTTTATTAAAAAGTACTCCTGCTAAAAACATTGGTCCAACCGGTTTTCTACAGTCGGCAGATTAACAATCATTTATGTTTCATTAATATATTCATTTATCTGGGTTTTTTTTATTTAACACATATTTTATTTCTTTAAGCTGTGTTCACGCCCATTCTCTGTCCAACACGCTGTTAGTGTGTAACACCCACATCAAGGTATGTAATTTTATTTATGCCCTAATACCCGTAGTTGGATTTCTTTGAAGTTACCTTAGACAAATGTGAAAAAAATTCCTTAAAACTTCATTAGGAGTAAAATGGTATTTTCACTCACAATTAGTTGAAAAAGTGGGAAGTCAAAGGAAGCAAAATAATGTAAAGAAGATAATAAAGATGAGGGTATTTTGGTAATTGAGTAAAGGATATAGATGGAATTTCATAGAAAGTCCAAGGGCAAAATCGGAATAAATGGGTATAATATTAGATATAAGTTTTCATTGAAAAACCTAGTCATATCTTCAGCCGTTGTACACGCCACCCTCACCCCATTGTCTCTCAATTTTCTTCACTAAATTTCCAAGGGAATTCATAGGATTTGCCTTGGATTTTTATATATTTTCAATCCTAAAGCATCCAAAGGTAAGATTTAGCACAAGGAGTGTGATTAACCTTTAAAGTAAAGGTAACATTCTAGCACAAGGAGTGTGATTAACCTTTAAAGTTTTAAATTCTTATGGTTTTTATATGATCTAGGTCCAAGAGCAAGAAACTTTTAGCAAAAGGGAGATTATATCACACATTCAAGGTAAGTAAACCCAATTTTAACCTTGATTTGAGCAAGACTAGTGGAGAATGATTCTTGCATGTTTGTATGTGTTTGTATGTGAGAATTGTTGGTTGTTTTGATGTTGAATGATGTGTAATTTCCAGCCATGAGAAGTAGTGTATGAGTATGAGATGAATTGGTGGAATTATGGAAGAATTAGTGTTGAAATTTTGAAGTGTTGAGATTTGTTGAAAACAGCCAGGTTAGATGCTATAATTAGTGAGTTTTTGCTCAAAATTTTTTGGATTTAGAGAGATATGGAAGTATAGCCAACATGGTAGTTGCATGTTCATATGAAGTGTTTGATAAAAATCCAAAAAAAAAAATGCATGCATGAGTTGTTTAAACCCTATTGAATAAAGGATTAGAAAAAGGCAAGAAATGAAGTAGAAAGATTATATTGGGCTTAACCAGGTGTAAATGTTAGTATTCAAGAGTGTATATTGTTATGCCAAAATTTAGAATATCACTTGGTCATGTTAGTTCCATGAGAGAAATGGCCTTTAGTGCTCGGTTCAAGTTGCTTGAACCTTTACTACTTCTTGGATAGCATATGAAAGTGTTAGAGAAGAATTGCATGTTAAAGTGTTACTTTGATATGGCATTTGAGATAGTAGAGAATGGTGGAATATGTCATGACATACCATTATGCCATAATGAATTTTCAAGTTTGTGTATGTGAACTTGGAAAGAATATCAAAGAATGGGTTTGATCATGCATATATTGTGCATATGATTTATATATAGCCTTGTTTTGGTAAATGAGAATATTAAAGAATATGTTAGCAAAGAATGAGAAAAAAGAAAGAAAAGAAAATGGCTTGTAGTTTTCTTTTAAGCTAACATGCAAATATGTACTTTTCTCATTTACTAAAGAATGCAAGTGGAGAATTTCCATAGCTTGGAAATTCATTTGGAAATGTGTATAGTATCTCTTTCTATTCTCTTTCTACAGCATGCTATGTTATAAGGTTGTTGCGATGGGGAACCCGTGAGTGACAGAGATGCTCACATGCACGTCTCCATCAGTGAGTGGCCTCAGCAGAGAGATATAGTATTTGTACAGTCTGTCAGTAGTGGATGTGGATGAGGACTGTACCCAGCAGAGCATACCTACATGCACGCCGCCATCAGTGAGCGGCATTAGCAGAGAGATACAGCATTTGTATAGTCCTTCAGCAGTGCATGTAGATGAGGACTGTACCCACTCACATGGCCAGGGTTCCAAATCCATGCCTCAACCTAGTCAGATTGGCAAACCAGAAGAGAAACAAAATAAGAAAGAGAAACAAAAAAGAAAAGAAAGAGATATAGCATAAGAGATAGAAACAGAAAAGAAAAGAAAGTTTTTTCCTCAGGAAAATTTATTATTCTGCATATGTGTTATGCTACTTGCATGATTCAGTATTTCTTATGTGCTCGACGATGTATAGTTTTATTCATTGTCTTTGCACGTTGGTAAGTAGCAAATCAGAATATCAGAAAAGATTAAAGTGAGAAAAGGAAAATCAAAACATGAGTAACAGAGAAGAACAGTAGTGCAGTTTAGTTTACTTACTGAGCAAGTAGTGCTCACTCCGTTATTCTACTGTTTTGCAAGTACTTGATGATTCACAATTGGGTGAGACATCAAGAAGCGGAGGAGTTTGGCGGCACTGTCCAAGACTACCTTGTACTTATTAAAGTATATCAGTTATTTTGTGTACATATTTATATAAATTAGAATTAGAATTTTCGGATTTTACATTATATACCTCTATGTATATATGTTTACAAAAGTTATTTAGTGGATTTTGTCATATATTTCTCAAAGAATTACTAGCTAGAGATTATATTACATAGTGTAATCGTTTCGGCTTTCTCTCGTGTCGGTGTCGATTTTCTTCCGAAGTGTTTGAAGTTTCCGCGTCGACATCTTCTACGTTGGTGATTCAGTAATTGTATATCTCATCCCTTTTTTCAATTCTGTTCTTTATTTTTGGTAGTAGTTTCATCTGGTTGTTTGTGTATTCTATTGTTAAAATTTGTTTAATATTGTAGTATACAGTTGTATTTGATAGGCATTCCTACGAATTGAAGTCATTTCTATGCAATTATAACACCTGTAAAAAAAAAAAAAAAAAATTGATGAAGCGTTATTAAAAACATGAACTTAAAAAACGTTTGGTTAGCTTTTTTACATAAATATTGAAATGTTACGTTGTTTTTGCTGGATTGCTTTTATAGTTCTTTTCCTCTTTTGTGATACCCCTAACATGTTTGTATAAAAATGGTCTAATTATATTTTCAGCATCATCCACTTGTAGAATTAATACTATATTTACAGACATGTTTTGACATTCGATGTTAGTATTTCGTAGCAAACTATGCATGATATTTAATATTACATGAATATTATTGAGATCAACTATTTAAACTTAAAATTTATACCGACCTTCTGTAATTTCTGTAACTTATAATAATTTTCAAGTTTGACATTGTCAACTAAAACTTTTCTCACAATATAAGATTCATATATTTCTCTAAAATCAGGAACCTCCAGTCCACTTCTCAAAACAAACATCTATTCATATAGTCTATTCACGAACTTTGTTTGTTTAATAATTGAGAACATGATAATCCAATTAATTTCAGGATTACTATATCAAACAACATAAAAGTTATTTCGGCGATTTCGTCAGACATACTCACATCTACATTTTTCCTGTTATAAAATTAATGAAAAATTTATTAAAATTAAATGGAGAATAGTCCTATTACCGGACCAAACATAAACATATGTTATACTTATTTGATTCATTTAAAACAGTAACAAAAAATCTAATAGTTTGAAAACTATAATTGATTCGAAATTTCATAGTTTCATTATTATTATTATTTTAAAAAAAGATTTTCAAGTATAAAAGTATATCGAACTATTAATGTTACACGTTATATAATTTCATCATATTTCATATGCCAACCATTCAACTTGATTGTTATATATATATATATTTTTTTTTTTTTACACGAAATAGTTTGTTCACTGTTTTGTACTAATTGTGATTTAATATGATATTTATTTGTGTTGGCATTCATCAATAAAGATAAAGCATTTTCACAAAAGAAGTCCCAATTACATTATATACTTAATCTATCAAAATTGATATGATCACTTTATCAAGACCTCAACTTTTTTCTTGGATTGCTTTTGTAACTCCTACTACTGCTTTTAAAATTCTCGTCATTTCTTTATGCTTATTTCCTCATTCCCTCTCTTTCAATATGTCTAACATGTCTGTACAAGAATTGTCTATCCTGATTTCAGCATCATCAGGTTCAACTCTTGCCACTGTTTTTCCAGACACATCTTTGATTTTTGGTGTCAGTATTTCGTATTCACTCACGTCTGACATCGATGATTGTGATCCATGTTCTCCATTACTTGCCTGTTGTTTTTTACAAAACATTGATACCATGTCAATATTATGAAAATTAACTATCTAAGAATAAAGATTATACTGACCTTTTGTAATTCTCGTAAGATATTCATCCTCAAGATTCTCATCAATTGGAAAAAGTTTTGGGATAGTATAAGATTCATATCCTTTCTTCAGATCCATAATTCTCAACCTGATTTTGAAAATGAACATCTGTCCAGACAGGTCACTCAAAACTTTTGGGATATTCTTCTGATCATTACCTTGTTTGTTCAATAGTTGAGAGCATGATAACCCAACCAATCTCTGGATTATAGTATTAAACAATATAAAAGTTGCTTTGGTAGTTCCATCTAACACTCTCATTTCCACCTTGTATTTGTTATAACATTAACAAAACATTGTTAGAAATAAATGTCTAAAATTGAATATACTTCTTATCGCATTGACAATACATAATTATAAATAGAAAAAAATAAACAATGATATACCTCATCTGAGGAGATTTCGATTCTTTGTTTCATTTCTCACAATATAAAGAGGTATTAATATCAGGGATTTTCTTCTTGCAATAGGTGTAGGAATTGTAACACCAACCATATCTATCATCAACTTCAATTATCTTGGCCTTAATTGTATACTCCATCACCTATACAATTGTAATTTCTATTCACAGACTATGTTACAATAATCAGTTTAACGTTTTAGTGAATACTGTACCTCATCAACATCACGTCACACAAGATTGATAATATGTTTGAGTGATGTTCTATTCACAAACATTTCCTTCTCAATCAAAACTTGATTCAGAATCTTTTTTTGTAATTGAATTACTGGCAGAATTCCCATTCTGAAATAACAAAGAGTAGATAAAATTTTAAATACGATTCTATCCGTGAAATTACTTTAAAAAACTATTTCTCAAACACATACTCTTTCTCTAGAGAATGCACCTCCCCAACATCTAAATTTATATAAATTCTAGATGTCGAAGTTGTATTGAGATATAATCTTCATGTATGGAAAAGAACATAAGTTAGTAATTGAAAATATATTAACTTCATGTAATATATTTTTATTACCTTGAAAATCTTTAACATTTGTTGAAGTAACTATTATGACAATTGGGTTGGTACTTGCTGACTGCAAATCTTCACCTATTTCTTTGGAAAATTTCCCCCATAATGTAATGTCAATTGCTTCTCTGAAATCAATATTAGTTTAAATTATTTAAAGTGGAAGAAGAACATAAAAACATTAACAAAGGAATTTACTTTGCCATCTGCAATCTGATGTCTCTTTTTTTAGTCTTTGTCGACTTGATCTCTTCAACTTCTCCTATTACATTCAAAACTCCAATGACATCTGCATATAATTTATCACATTTGATGTACAAATATATTTCTCACGCATTTAAAGCACAAATATTCAAATTAACTATACGTGATAATAACCTTGTATCATTTGTTCTATTCTGAAGATCATGAAGACCAGCAAATTCAAATTTATATCTTGGAATAACAATTCTTGGTTCTTTTATTTTTGTACAGTTGTGATCATGAGAAATTGTATACGATATATACCATCAACGGGTCTATAAGAAGGAGCAGATGGTATGACTTTTATATGTCTGATCAAATATATTGACCCTTTATGAAGCTGATTTTTAAACTTTGCAATCCTATTCTTCTGTATTGAGGCATGAATAACTTTATTCTAAAAAACCAATGAAAATCAAAAATTTAAGCAAACCTATATAAATCAGAAATAAAAGTCTTAACATTATTTCCAGACTATATTTTATACATGTTCATCAATCAAAATCATGTCAAGGCTCATAAGTTCGTCACCCATTATGAAATTCCTACATTCCAACAATCTAGATACTTTGACAGTGACTATCCAATCATCTATTGATTCATCAATATCTTTAAGAAAAGTATTAGACATTGTTATGACTTGCCTACAAAAAAAAATTCATTCTTAATACAATTCAGTAAAAGCAATAAAGATTCCCAACCGAGATTTTACAACTAAAGCAAATGTCGTTGTACCACAATTATAAATAAATAACAGAATGTTTCGATTTTATAATCTAATTCATACTATCAATATTTCTTATCACAATTTAATAGTATGCCAAATTTTTTGTTCAATACTAAAATTTTAAACTCCAAGAAGAACTTACTGATTTACAATTGTCACTGCAATATTGTTCGTCAATTTCTTTATTACAATTCTATAATATTATTATACGCAAATTAATAGCTTTTATAGACGAATTCATAATCCAACATATACAACATTACAATAGAAAGATAAAAACAATTGAACGTATCATATTACCTGTAACAGGAACTATATCTCAATGAGGTAGCAATTTTTTTTTTTTTTTTGGCCGGGGGGAGGAAACAATGATTAATGATATGCTTTCAAGTACCTTTACTTATCTCTGAATCATGTACGACAAACATAAAAACTACGTATATATAACAAACACATTAATTTCAAGAGTTATGTTATAAAACCTCTCACATCCACATAAATACTCCTCACACTTCACATTAATTCGCGTTAAGCATATACGTAGCAAAGCAATCTATTGATCTCTTTCAAAATAACATCTATCCACAAAACTACATCAACTTCAGTAACACTTAATAAATAGCATAACAAAATAACAAAATTAAATAACGACTTGGATTTTTTTATTTTTGTAATTTTTTTACGTGGACAAGTGTAATTCTTATTTAGTTGCATTCGATACAAACTTACATATATATGTGACATAAACAGTACCATAAATTTCTTCAACAATTTAACAAAAACACTACATTAAGAACGACATTAAATTCATAATACCAAACGTCATCGTAAACCAAACATCAATAAAAAAGGAAGTACATTAACCATAATTAACCAAAAATTTGATATCGTGATCATAATAAATATCACGTTGAAAGTATCACAAACGGTACAATGCAACATCGATTTTGGATAAAATTATTAATAGTACAAATCCAATGCATTGAAAAGGAGCAATTGTAAAGCTACTGATGAGAATGCAAAATGTCATACTTACCCCCTTAATGTCTAGTCTTTATACCTATTTGCTGCCTAAAATGTACTGATTATTATGCTATTTTGATTTAGGAAGCAAATGGGAGCGTCAATTGCACAAACGGAAATAATTAAGTGAATTCAGACAGTTTCGACATTGTTTGTAATCTGGGCATAACTATCTCATCTGAGCTCCTATTGAGATGATTCAAAATGCTATGGAACGATAAGAAAGAGATCTACAATTCATGTTTTGAGATTGAGAGATACTTGCTGCATCAAGGTTGTAATCGGGCTTGAAGTGGACGCATCTGCACTGCCGATGTTCTGGAACATTCCGCCTTGTACAAGTCCAAGAGGCAGTTTATCATTGGAAGATTTGAAGACATGTGGCACACAAGTTACAGCTGGACACACCACTTTCTATTTTATTTAGGACTTTATTGTATTTTCAATTAATTAGAATTAGATTAGGATTAATGTTATTTTAGGATATTAGAATATCTTTAGGAGATTGAGTGGGATTAAAAGACTGGAACTGGATATTTGTGGGGGAGATTAGATTAGGTTTGGGGGACCCCGCCTCTCTCTCTTTCTCTGGAATTTTTCTTTCTTTTTCAGTTTTTGTTGATGGCCATGGGCGGCTAAAACTTTTGTAACTTGGTCGTTGGAAACGGAGACCTCGGAATCAACCAACTGTGAGATCTAATCTAGTTATTTTAGTGTTCAATTTTGTGTTTGAGTATTGAATGTTATTCTGTGCATATTTTCATGATTGATGCATTTAATTACTAGGAGGCCTACATAGTGTATTATTTGTTAAAATCTACCGCTAAGTTTGATATCAAATCCGTAATTGTTTGATCCCTCCAACTTGTGAAGCAATTAGGGTTAGTAATTTGCTGCGTCAGGAATTAATAACCTTATGAAGAACATTCAACTAAATTAAATACAACCGCTTGTGTTTGTGGTGTTTAGCTTCACGATCTCTCTAATTCTTAAGGCTGCCACTAGATTAAATCTTGAGCGCTTGTCTAGGTGTTTAGTGGTAAGATTAACTAAGAGTGCTTGTTTCCTAATTAATTAAAATTAAGGAGAGATAGGAAAATAGTTCCAATGGTGAATATTCAATGTATGAATTGATTATTTTTGCATCAATGATCAGTTGTGAGATTCGATGGTGGATGTTGACGGAGACCAAGTTCCGTCATTTTAATTGATTTCGATTTGAGTTGTTTTCTTTTCCTGGAAACATTTTCTATTTTACAAAAAACCCCCAGCCTTATTCACATCAAGAAAATTCGGCTAGACCTCTTTGTGGGATCAACCTGACTTACACTACTACGTGTATTTTTAGGTTTTAATTCTGGGTGCCTACGACAGCACGTCAGCTACAAAACACGATATCAAGAGACTAATACCATCAACAATAACATTAAATATGAGAACACCAAACATCATCAAAATACCAAACATATCAATGAAAAAGTAAGTGTTATAACCCATCGGGCTACATGATTAGTTTGACTGTATTACAATTTATCTGCATAAAATACCATGATTCAGAAACCACACCTCTGATATACTGAATAAATTACAGCACATCAAAAGGTTTATTACAATGGAAATCATAACCTTTATCGTTTATAGATTAATACTGAAATTTTCAACTAATAGAGACATTGAGTCACTTCAATTTTTTAATAATATTATTGTTCAACACTTTGGTTGAGATAAAATCAAAGAGAAAATAAGCCACTTTATTTTTTATTAACATTATAGTTCGACACTTTTAAAAAATTGTCCAACAAATTCTATGGAATTTGTTGTAACCATTGTCTATAATTATGATTGTTTCAAAAGTAAGTGTATTAACCCATCCGGTTGCATAATTAGTTTGGCACTTTGTTTATTACAATTTATCTGCATAAAATACCATGATTCAGAAACCATACCTCTGATATACTGAAAAAATTACAGCACAAACAAAAGGTTTATTACAATGGAAATCATAACCTTAGTGTTATAGATAGATACTGAAATTTGCACCTGATAGAGACATTGGGTCGTTTCAATTTCTTAATAATATTATTTCGACATGTTTGCTGATATAAACTCAAAGAGAGATCAAGCCACTTTATTTTTTATTAACATTATAGTTCGACATTTTTAAAAAATTATCTAACAAATTGTATGGAATCCGTTGCCTAACCATTTCTATAATTTAGATATAAAATGCTGATACGGAAAAAAACCGATTGTGATGTCATGATTTAAAAATGCTTGGAAATTCGACATATCAAGGTATCATTGAGGTCTACATTCCATTGCCAAACCATAGCCAGGATGTAATAATTTATTATAATTTGTTACAACTTTTCTAGGAACACTACTAAACCATGAATTTGAATACTTACATGATTTAAGGATGCCCAAAATTTGGATAGCTCGATATATCAGAAGATAAATAATTCCATCTGTTCCTATGTTAGTCACTCCCAGGTTATTTTTAAAGTCAGACCAAGTATTAGGCAGTTGCTGATACCAACTAAGACAAACATTAACCACTTAATTTTTTATTGATATTGTGTTCGGCAACTTTAAAAAATGGCCTAACAAATATACGGAATTGTTGCCTAACCATTGTCCATAACTATGATTGTTAAGCTATCCAAATCTTTACATCATCAAACGGTTTGATATCAGATTGAATTGGTTGTAGTCAATATACGGTGATTTCTTGGTTGTAGTCAATATATGATCCACGATTTATCCATAAGGTATCATTGAGGTCTACATATGTCGAACCATTATCACGATATAAATGGTTGCATTTATAATTTGTTAAACTTTTATAGGAATACTGGTAAATCATGAATTTGATCAGAATTTGAATACCTTGACACAATTTCCTCTATCCCTATATTAGCCACATTCAGATAAATACTGGGATTTTTTTATTTTTATAATTTTTTATGTGGACACTTGTAATTCTTATTTAAAATGCATTTGATGCAAACTTATATATTATGTGACATAAACATTCCATTTATTTCTCAAAATTAACAAAAACACTACATTAAGAAAAACATTAAACATCAAAATACCAAAAAATCATCCTAATACTGAACACATCAATAAAAAATGAAGTGCATTAACCCATAATTAGACCAAAATTCTGTTACCTGACCATTAATAGTAAAATCACATTGAAAGTATCACATAACAGTACAATTACAACATAGCAAATGGTTATTACAATAGAAATCATAAACTTTATCATTTATAGACTGATATTGAAAATTTCAACAAAGAGACAAATTGATCGCTACAAGTTTTTTATTAATTTATAGTTCGGCAGATTTGCTGATATAAACTCAAAGAAATTAAGCCACTTCATTTTGTATTAATATTATAGTTCGGCTTATTTAAAAAATTATACTAACAAATTGCGATGATACCAAATGAACATGCGCCCCGTAAACCCCGCGTATTATTCCAATGCCTTAGGTATGAAATTTACCTTTTCAAGTAATTTTTTTTTTTTGAATGGAAGGGTAAAATGGTCAATTTACATGTATTTCGAGATGTGGCCATTATAAAGTGTAAGGGGTGATGTCATTGAAGAGAAATGAGGGTAGAATGGTCATAAAGGTTATTGATATTGGTTAAATGGCGTAAACGGTAACCAAGGGTATAATGGTCTTTTCATACAAATCCATAGAGATAAGTATCTATAAAAGTTCTCAAGGGTAAATTAGTCATTTACCTAATGGGATTGCTTAATTGTTAAGTGTTTTAAAGAAGGCAAATGGCATTAAATGAATGCTAATCATTATGTTGTGGTAGAAATGACCAAACGCCCTTATATGAAAAATTTATGCCAAATGACCCTTATATCTAACTTTGATTGACCAATACATTAAAGCAACAATGGAATAAATATTTACAAGGTTTAAGAGAGAGTAGTCGGCCTTGTACACCCCAAATATATCTTCTTCTTCTTCATCTCCAAATCACCATAAAAGCCACTAATTCAAGTATTTTATTCTCAAATTTTCTTAGGGCTTCAAGTTGTTTTTAAAGGAGCACCATCCACACTTCAAGAACTTCAATTTTAGGGTTTAAGGTGAGTTTCAAAACCCTAGTTTTTCTGATTTTAGTTAAAAGAGAAATTCATAAGTGGTTATATGTGTAAGGTAGAAAGGGTGAACATTTGGAGCCAAGGAGGAGTGTCCTTGTGCTTTGTATACTAAGGTAAGGAAAAAATTCCTTATGACTACAATTGATAACCCTAGGGTTTATGAAACTTACATTATTTATGTTAATATGAGTGTGATGCTATGTTTGTGTGTATCGATTTGTTAAATGGGTGGTTTGATGGTGTATGTGTGCATATGGAGGATGATTATGCCAATTAGAGATTTGTAGTTGGATGATGTTGGCACTTTTTGGTTCTGTAAAAAGGGAGGTTTTTATGGCCTTTTATACTAAGAATGATATGGCAAATGATATGATGTGCAAATGAAGGTGACATGGTTAAAGTGAATAGAATTCGGATTTGGCTTTTTGAGACTTATACTGTACATGCTTCACTGAATCAGTCATAACCGAAGTATAGAAGTCCGATTGAGTTGATTCTTGAAGTGTTAAAAAGTTGAGAAATAGACCTAAAAATATTATGTTTTATCCAAAAATAAATTCGAATTAGAAGATAAGGAAAAAAATTGCTTGAAAAGTGACGAACTTATGGCATCACCTTCTTAATGGAAATTCCATTTGTTTTTAATTTAATAAACCCCTGAATAATCTTACTACTGAAATCCCTGTATTGTATGAGAAGTTGAATGAATTAAGTTAAGAAGTTTAGTAGGAGAATATAGTATGATTGAGCATGGAATATGTTAGTCCATATGTTTGCATTCATAATGGTAATGCATATAGCTTATTTAGTTGTCTTATGAAAAATTTATGAAATGTTAAAGAATGAATTCCATGAGTCTCTTGAGGTATAAACCAAGATCAGAGGAATGGAATTCTTATGGAAACCATGAGTCCTTTGAGGTGACGACCAAGAACAAGGTAATGGTTCAAATGAATCCGATCGGATAACAAAGACTAATGAAACCATCAAGTATAAAGACAAAAGAAATAAGCATGTCATGTACATGAATATTTCATAAGTCATATATGTTCTACGTTATAGTATGTATGGTTATGTTATGACTTATGTTTATGAGAAAAGTCCAAAGTGTATGATATGTTTTATGAACTTGCTATGTCAAAGAATGAAGGTCATGTTTTGTAGGTAGGTAACGTCCAAAGTAATATACTTGTATAATGAACCTTAATAGTTTATAAATTGTCATATTCCTTACTGAGCGATTAGCGCTCACCCCACGAAATATTTTAAAATGTTTTGCAGGTAAGGATTAAGGCATGAAACTGGGAGAGGATTCCGAGGGACGCTATGAGCATAAAGGGATGTTTTAATGATGACTATCGAATGGTTTTGCTAATATTTAGTGTAGTAATTATGTTCCTATTTCATAATGTAGTAAATATGTCCATATTCTATAATGGAGTAAATATGTTGTATTAATAAAGGAAATCAAATTGCTAGTAAATTTTGTAAAAGTGTGTATGTTCTAGTAAGTATTACTATGGATTTCATAATTTACTCCAAGAAAGGAAACTATATGTATACAATGAACTTATTTTAGTTTAGAAATTAAATTAATAAATATAAATATACATATATACGTTTTTAAACTACAAGTTTATTCTTTAAATATGATTTTAAAATAAACTTCTTTCTTAGGCGTGCGTTTTCTAGGTTCTCAATGGCCAAGGGATACTTAGGAAATACCCGGCTAGGGAGGGGTTTTACAACCCCTTTTATTTCCCCTTATTTAGACCTTCTTAATACCAACGCAACTAAATACGAATTCAATATGAAGAAAGTTTTCCAGTGTTAATACAATGCACCTATATAATTATAGATAGCAATCCTAGACAAATGTCATTAAACCACAATTAGTAATAGCAATCCAATACACATGTATACTTGTTATTAATGCACATCTTTGGAATGCCAATGCAATGCGCCAATATTATTATTATTATTAATTATTAATACATATCCCAATTTTTTTTACTAATTAATAATTATAGATGGAGCAATAAATACAAATCAAATGTGTCAAGATAAAGCAATTTGATTGGCTTGTCAATCCAATTTGTCAAAATAGAGCAATTCTAGAGCTTCTAAAATGTGTCACATGGCGAATAACCCGCATGGGTATTCAGCTTATTAATGCACATCTTTGAAATGTCAATGCAATAAACTGGTATTATTATTATTATTATTATTATTACAGATCCCCTTTTTTTTAACTAATTAATAATTATAGATGGAGCAATAAATACAAATCTAACATGTCAAGACAAAGCAATTTGATTGGCTTGTCAAATGTGCCACACGGCGAACAACCCGCATGAGTATTCAACTTTATATATATAGGGCAAATACTGAGGATGTCATTAATTGCATTTATAATTTGTTATAACTTTTCTATGAACACTGCTAAACCATAAATTTGAATACTTATCCATGATCTAAGGAACACAAAAATTTGGATAGCTTGATATATCAGAAAGATAAACAACTTCATCTATTCCTATACAAGTATTATGCAGCTTGCCTGATACCAACTTAGAGAGACATTAAACCACTTAATTTTTTATTGATATTGTAGTTCAACATCTTTAAAAAATTGTCTAACAAATAGTGTGGAATCTATTGCCTAACCATTGTTCATAATTATGATTCTTCAAAGTCTACTACGGTTGATAACTTCACCATCAAACCATCAATTTGGCTATAGAATTGTAATAGAGTGGATACCGATCCACAATTTATCCATAAGGTATCATTGAGCTCTACATTCCATTGCCTAACCATTATTAGGATATGATTGGTAACGTTTATAAATTGTTATAACTTTTCTAGGAACACTGCCAAACCATGGATTTGATAGGAGGTTGGATACCTTGATACAATCCCATCTGTTCCTATATTGGTCACTTTAGGAATATTTCATTGGTGCAAGTCCAAAGGAAAGGATAGTAAATATTTTGTTAAACCTACAACTTAGAAAATGGTATAAGAACGTCAAGATGATTAGACCTTCCCAATGCCAATGCGATGCACACATACTAACAAAAAGAGTAAAAAATCGTCATCCATAATTGGGCGGCATGATTTGCTTGACAACTTATTTGTTTTAATTCATTGCATAAGATATCACGATCCAAAAAACACACCTTTGATATATTGCCTCAATATTAATAAATACATAGATGATTTGGACACATACAATTGAATACATTAAAATCACCATATATTGACCACAACCAACAAATCTTTACTTCATCAAACGCCAAACCGCAAATGTTCATGCAGGCAAGATAACTTGCACAATAACAACCATCACAATCCAGCAACGCCGAACCCAGAATAACCAAATCTTTGAATCACCATTACCATCATGTCAACCATGACGCTCCGACAACACGAAACGTTGACGTCCACAATGACCAAACTCGATACAATAACATTCCATTCATAAATCATAAAATCAAACCTCAACTACTATCAGATTTTGCCACCTTGTGACAACAATGCGTCGAGCATCACAATTCGATGATAGTTAAGGACAGATTGTGTAACCTAAGAACAGAGTTAGCAAAAACAACACTAACACGAGTCTTCTTAACATAAACCAATCCATAAATGTTTCGTGTAGCTCAGTCCCAAAACAAATGGTTACATATCAGCTGGAGCAAATAGATAGCATGGCCGAAAAAACAATGCTTAATCTTTAGACAAAGTACAGACCATGAACATTTAATGTTACTCAATGTTAACAATACAGGAAAAACTAATTGCTCGTCACATGAACATACCAACAACAAATACTCACTGTTAGGCAAGAATTGTAAGCTGAAAAATAAAATCAGTAAACATTAGGGAGCATATAATTCACGCTAATCGATTGCAACCATATACATACCAAATCAGTGAACTTACCGAAGACTTAATAAACACAACTTAGTATGAAACATGCTGGACATTGTATAAACATGTCAACTTTTTTCCGTGCAACCTGTAAAATAAAATAAACAAAATCAACGAATTCACATTTTATACCGATCGGAATGCAGAAGAGACGCACCGAATCAACTACCAAAAAAATAATAAACACAAATCCTCATTTCCTTGAAAACTAACATAACAAAATGTAATCGATCTTCATGTTAACATTGTTAAGGAACCAATTATCCATCCATATAAAAACTTGTACCTAAAAAACGGAAACAATAAAAGTTAATTAATATTCATGTTAAAAATATCAAGGAACAACTTACCGTTCGGAAGGAATAACACAATCAATCATTCAAATAAATTGGCTGAACATAAACAATCATTCAATTTAACAAAAAATATTAAAATAGTTGGGAGATATACTTACAGTTTCGCATTAAAATACTTAGAACATATACTTTCAGTTCAAAAGAATAAATCAAAATAACAACTCATCTGACAATGTCAATCTGACATCCTGCCTTTATTTCATGTCAATTCATGAATCTTCGACTTGTAATCAACAACCAAAACATACATAAATAAAAAACCATCGATCAAGATGCACGTGAAGAATAGACATATTATTTTCACAAACTAAAATAACATATAAACAATTAACAAAAGACCAGACGTATTGTTGACACCAACTAACAAATTGCGATGATACACAACTGAACATGAGCCCCTTTTATAACCCCTTATTTAGACCTTCTGAATACCAACGCAATTAAATACGATTTCAATACGAAGAAAGTTTTCTAATGTCAATACAGTGCACCTGCATAATTATAGATAGCAATCCTAGACAAATGTCATTAAACCATAATTAGTAATAGCAATCCAATACACTTGTATACTTGTTATTAATGCACATCTTTGAAATGCCAATGCAATGCACCTGTATACTTGTTATTAATGCACATTTTTGGAATGTCAAGGCAATACACCTGTATTATTATTATTATTATTATTATTATTATTATTATTATTATTATTATTATTATTAACACAAATCTCATTTTTTTTAATTAATTAATAATTATAGATGCATAAATAAATATCAATCCAACGTGTCAAGATAGAGCAATTTGATTGGCTTGTCAATCCAATGTGTCAAAATTGAGCAATACTAGATCTTCCAAAATGTGCCACGTGGCAAACAACCCGTATGAGTATTCATGGCGAACAACCAGCATAGATATTCATGAATCTTAGAGTTAAAAATATCTCATTAAACCACACATCCAATGTGGCAAGAGAGAGCAATTCTAGAGCTCCAAAATAAACCAATTTTAGAGCTTAAAAAAAAAAAGAAAAAGTGTCATACGTGTCACTCAAAGAAAAATGCTATCCTTACAAAGACCCATACAAAGAGGGCTACAAAGTAACATCATCCAGAAGAAAAAACGGAGAGAGAGAGAGAGAGAGAGAGAGAGAGAGAGAAATCATGAAAATCAAGGGTATGGATTGTCTTTGTATGCTCCCTTTGTATGTGTCTTTGTAAAACTAGCATTGCTCATCACTCAAATAGGTATGCTTTTACCTTTATATTTGAAATGCCAATTCAGCAATTAATATATCTCTATAACATCACCAATAAAATTCAACCACATGGCAACCACAAATTCTATATGTCAAAATGGAACAATTTTATGAGTTCCAAAACGTGCCCATGGCGAACAACCCTCATGGGTATTCAGTTATATATATATATATTGTGTGTGTGTGTGTACTTAAGGATTGTAATCCTGTGTGCTTTTAAATCTTTATATTCATTTTTCACAAATAATTTCATACTTATATGTAAGAAATTGTTAGAATCATATGCTCACTACAAAGACAAATTAAAGCTTGTGCAATCATATTTCTTTAAAGAGTTAATGATTTTTCCCACTAAGGTTTGTCTTAATGACACTTTTCTATCCAAAAAGTTTCAAAATGCAATTTTCTCATCCAAAATTAATATTCCGTTACTACCTAAAGCCAAATCTAATAATGTATTTAAGAATTTATACCTTTTTGTATCTATAATTTCTTCAAAATTATTTGCACTCATAATTCACAATTTTAGTACCTCCTTTTTCCTTTTATTTTTTTTATCGACACAAATTCCTAAATTTTCATCGAATAATTTTTGAATAGGTAGTGTTTCTTTGTATTCCTTGAACTTTTCATTAATGAAGTATAAATTATTTCCCATGTAGAACATCAAAAAACTATTTTATATCTATCATTAGTTACCTAATTCTAATATCATGTCTTAAAATATATTGTGAAACGATACGTTTTTCTTCTCTAAAATAATAATTTCATTAAACTTTCATCACTAAGATTGTACTATGGCATAAAATGTATAAAACAAAGTTTTAATTTTCTGAGAGTCTTTAACAATTACAATTTGCTACTTAATTATATAACTTATCACACAGTGCTTTCAAAATCTGCTTAGAATGAAAAAAGACAATATTCTAAATGAATAAATTATATTTTAAAAGTTAATGATAAATTCACTAGGGAACTTTATAGGGTATGTTTGCTTTGCAGTATTGGACTGCGTTAGGTCGATGAACTCTTTTTTTTCTTTTCCTGATTGGAGTGTTTGGGCTAACTTATATACACTTCAACTAATCCCCTGTGATCCTAAAGTTCGATAGCGGGGTAAATCCCCTCAATGGTCACCCCTATTAGCAATCTAAGTGGATCGAATTTAGGATCTTTTAAGTAATACACTCAAAAGTCATAGTTGACTGTTGAGCCACTCAGTGATGGTTAAGCACAGAATAAAAAATAAAAAATAAAACTGTAATTTTGGGATGTATTCGACTATAATAAGGCTGGACTATTTTCTTTTAAGGAAAATAGCGCGTAACCCCCCATAAGTTTACTCAGTACTAATTATTTCACTTATTTTAATTAAAAAAAACACCAATTTTCATTAAAGATTTTTTCTATAATACTTACAAAATTAAGTCTTTTTTTTTTTTTCAAAATTTTTATCAAAAGATTTATTATCATTTACTGTAATTTTTAAATATCTCAATAATTTAATTATATTTTTTATTAAATAATTAATAATAGAGAAAAAAATCCCAAGGCTATAGCGCCGCTGAATTTTTTTTAATTTTATATAAGGTTAAATTTGTCTATAAATAAAAATAAATCATAAAAATTAAAACGGGGCTAAAGAATAAACTACGAAGAGGTGGGGACTAAACGGTCCCTATAAATTATTGGGGCACAATTAAGCCCCAAATAAAAGGAGGCCCATGTTTTGCCCAGCCCATAACGCTATGGTTTTGAGGTTAAAAAAAAAAAAAAAAAAATAGCAGCAAAAATAAATAAATAAATAAAAGGAACGAAAAGGTGCTGCCATGAAATGAAAAAGAACTAGGGCAAGAAGCCGAGAGAAAGAAAGAAAAATAAAATTTTATTTTTCGAAACAAAAAGAAGACTACAAATTATTTTGCAGCAAAACCGCCGGTGGAGTTTCGTTCGCAAGGTTTCAACGTTTAAGCCTAGGTCAGTTTTGCCACAAATTGATTTCTGTATCTGTTTGAATCGAAATACTCGCCCAATATTTAGGGTTTAATTTTCTGTTTCATCAATAAAGCTAATTTTCTCTCAAAATATTAATTTGCGAGCATGAAATTTCTGCCGTCCTTACTCAGAAAGCTATAGTGTTGCGGTTATTGTAGGTTTTTTTTTTTTTTTTAATTTTTTTTCTTTTACAGAATAGATGTAAATTATGCATAAGTAATGTAGTTTTGGGAATACTGGTACCGTTTTGTTTTTAGAAGCCGAGAGCTAGAGATGACGTTATAGCTATAGATTGCTTGAATGTGGACTCGAGGCGAAAGGATTTTAATGTTAAAAAAAAATAGAGTAGCGCTTGCCTATAGGATAATAATGAATGAGTTTTGTTCATTTATTTATTTAATTTTGTTGAATCTAGCACTGAAGAAGAGTTTGTTAATCGCTCCTAACATGTGTTGTTAAAATTAGTTGTGAGTTTATTTATTTTGCTTTGAGTATAAACCCATGAAATTCTTTTCTTTTGAAATTTATAGTTATCTTAACACGTTACTTACTACTTAGTAAATAGTTTTTAATTGTTGAGAATTTATATTTGTATTAACGTAATTCGTTTAATGAAATTGATTGAGATTTCTTAGAGCTGATTTGGGATTGCTTTTCAGAAGCTGAAATCAGTAATCTACTATCGAAAAAGTGTTTGGTAAATATTTGAAACAATGATTTTTCAATAATTAAATTCTCTCATAATCTTTTTCTTTTTTTTTCTTTTTTTTTTTTTTTTTAAGATCTGAAAAGTAGGGTGGGATGTACTTTACAAAATCTGATTTGTTGAAATTATTGACTGAGTAAACAGAATAATAATTTACTGTTACAAAATAGCATCAGGCCCCAAGTAGCCTTATATCCATAATTATTTGAATTAAATAATAATATTTAAATAAACTATTAGTGATGTAATTAAATTAACGTGCTTAAGAGGTTTTGGAAAGAAAAAGAAAATTATTGTTGCTTCCTGTTACAAGTGCTGCAGTGTCTCCATTTTTTTTTTTAAATTTTATTATGGCTGAATATTTTCATAACAGTGCTAGAATTGATTGTGCTTAAGAACTGTAGCTATATCAAACAACTCCAAGTCACCTGAAAGGTTGCTTATGCATGTGTACTCGGAAATTAGGGAATGTTGGAGCTCTTTGACTTCGAGAATTGATGATATAGAGCACTTGTTGAGTATCATAGGGGTGTTACCAGTCCTATAGTGACAGTTAATTGGGCAAGGATTCTAGGATCAATACCACAAAATCATTCACTTCACGCAAGCTGATGAATGAAAACTTGCACATTGGAAGGAGGCATGCTAAAATTAGAGTAGAGGGGTTGATTTTTTAGAGAAGAAACAAAAAATGGAGATAAAACGATAGGGTTGAATGGGCTAAAAAGGGAGATGTTAAGACCACAATGTTTACACAATTGTTTGTGGCAAAATTGCAAGAATCTAATTAGGAAGACTGCATCCGAAGAAAGTTAAATAACTTTGGAACAGAAGACCATATCATCAACTACTTTCAGAACTGTATTCAAGCATTAGGGTCAGTATACCAGCTATTCTCAGGTTTAATTGAGCTACTAGCACATTAGAAAAGGTTAGATGGTCAGAGAGGAATTTTTGAGGAGATTGAAAGGGACATCATGGAATGCTATTTAAATAAAGCTTAAGGACAAATGTTTTTCCTTCCTTTTTTTTCAAAGTTGTTGGGAATACCATAAAAAAAGATATTTCGAAAGTTTTTGAAGAATTCTTTGAGGTATGGAGATCAATAAAGTTATCAGTCAACTTTCATTTAGGATGAAAGAAAGAAGAGAAGACCAATCTAACCACAGTGTAGAAAATCATTACTTCAGTCTTAGCTTTAAGACTAAAAGTTGTCCTTGTAAATATTAATACTAGTCTGCAATCTGCTTTTGTAAAGGGCAGACAAGTATGTGATGCAATGCTCTACTTACAAATGCTGTAGATGAGGGCAAAAGGTGAAAAAATAAGTATTGTTACCATCTCCAATTTGTTGATGACAGATAACTTATTTTGACTTGGTATGGCTGATGAATAGCGAATCTTCTCAAAATTATTGAATGCTTTAGTATCTCTTGTCTTAAAGTAAACTAATCAAACAACACCATAGTGGGGATTAATTCTTCCGAAGATAAAAATGAAACATTTTTCATTTTGGCCCTTTGGCTACTTGGAACTATCCTTGGACGGCAATCCTAGATTAAGCAGCTTTGGGGATATGGTGGTGGAAAAATTGAAAAAAATACTAGGATGTTGGGAGTAGATCCTCTCTTTCCAATGTAGGGAGACTCACTCTAGTGCAATTTGTGCTATCCGCCAATAGATACTTACTAAATTTTAAATTGGGAAAATGATGTGTTATTTCCTCTAGGAAGGTATGGAGAAGGTTGCTGGTCCTAAATTGGCCTAAAATCTTGGTCAAGTCTAGAGGTGGTTTGGTAATTGTAAGTTTGAGGAATAAGATTAGGGCTCTTTTGGAAAAGGGGTTTTGGAGTTTCCCCCAAGAAAAGAACACATAAATTTTAATTGAAAATCTTCTTTTGCTCCATAATAACTTTTTGGGATAACCTCATTGTAATCAGGAGATTTATTAAAAAAGAGATACATCTAGTCAAGGGGACATAATGAGCCTTACACTCAAAATTCCTAGCAAAACAGACCAATTTGCCATGGAAATTATAACATAAAAAATATGGCATGGAAGGATACACAAGTGGTATGTCTTCAGGATCTATGAGCTGGAACATGCTTCTCTTGAATTATAGGGAAGAGTCTTAAATTTCAGCTTTTATTAATATCTCTTGAATGTTTCTTATTAAACAAAAAATTCATTTAAAATTTTTTGATAAACATATAAACATTTCATTAGAATAGGAACAGTTTTGCATTAAAGAGGAATTTTTTTTTTCAGAATGGTTAAGTGGAACTTAAATCTGTTTGTGTCCAGTTCATGGTTTTGACTATTAAACTAATAGGCTTTTCTGTATGTTTAGGAGAGATAGAATAGGTTTGTCTGTTTACTTGTCTGTCTTCTATAGATGGCTGTATTGTTAACGGTTATATGCATTGCAGGAATTTATCTGCTTTACTAGGAAATGTCACCAGCATCCAAGTCTAAGTCAAAGGACAAAAAAGCTGGGAAAGAAACATCAAAGGCTTCTTTAAAATCATCAGGATCTGCTATTGCAGGTAGTAGTATCCCAGCTAGTGCGTACAATCCAATTTCAGGAACATTTCATACCTTTGAATCAGTTCCATCGTCCTCTGGATCACCCCTTCATAGTAATGGTCGTTTCAGAAACATAGATGAAACAGACGAGCATGTAGGAGGCTCCCATGTATTGGGGTTTGAGTATGACTCTATTTCTAACAATGGTAGCTGGTCTGGTGAGTCAGAAGATCACAAAGAGAAAACATCTAATGCTTTCCGACAGGAAATAATACCAGGAGCTGACAATGATAAGAGAGAAAAAATCCGTCAGAAAAATGAGAAGAAGCATCAACGTCAGAAAGAGAGGCGAGCTCAGGAATTACAGGAGCGATGTAGTGGCTATCTCATGTCAAGAAAGCTTGAAGCATTGGCTCAACAGCTTGTGGCAATGGGATTTTCTCATGACCGTGCAACAATGGCTCTTATCATGAACGAAGGCAAAGTAGAACAGTCTGTTGCATGGCTGTTTGAAGGGGGTGAAGAAGCAGATAAGAACAAGGATCCGAATCCTGGTGGGGGTAATTTGAAAATTGACATATCCGAAGAACTTGCTCGGATTGAAGATATGGAAATGAGGTACAGGTGTACAAAGCAGGAAGTTCAAAGAGCTGTTGTTGCTGCAGAGGGAAATCTAGAAAAAGCAGCGGAAACCTTGAAGGCGATGAAGGAGGAGCCACCCTCTGCACCATCAAAGCCAGAAGAGACTGGCGATTCTCCCACTAGTGATAGTGGCATGCATTCAATTAGTTCTAGTCGCAACTTGGAAGTAAGGTCGCAATTAAAATCCAATCCACCTCTGACTATACAACAGCGGAGGGATGAAAAGGATTTCAACTACACAAAAGCAGCTGTTACAGCTGGAGTATCTTCCCAATCTAATAGTAAAAGTGTTCCAGCCCTGAAGAGAATTGAACCAAAGCTTGAGTGGGCAAAACCTCAAAAACCTGTAGTGCCTGCTGAGAAAAGATGGACAACTGCAGGATCTAATTCTTCCGGTTCCTATTCCCTGACATCACCTTTGCAAGCATCAGCTCCACCGGCCAAGGCAGAAACTCGGTATATACCTGTTGGAATTGAAATCAAGAATCTTCCATCAACAGTTAGGGAACCAGTTATTATGATGCAACGACCCCAATCTCTGAGTGCAAAGCATGTTCCAGCTACAAGCATGAGCTCATCTCCTCCAACAACCGCTGTTAGTTGGTATCCTACAAATATTGTTGAAAATATGAAGTCCAATGGGTTTATGAGCCACATCCCGAGTACAAGTCATAGTACGAGCACTATTAACTCAAATCAGATGTATCACCAGCTTCACTATCCACAACAGCAGCAATACTTCATTCCTAATAGCAGTCCAGAGGAGTCTACTGGGAATATTTATGGAAATACTTCATGGAGTAGGGCAGGTTCTGTGCCCACAATTTCTGCGGCTTCCTCCCTAGGACTTTTCTCAGGGTTGGGATCAACTGGCACATCTGGTTCTTCCTCTCCAGTTGATTGGAGCACTGCTGGCTCGTTGGCACAGTTTGACTACACAAATATCGACTGGAGTTTGAATCGAGGCTTATCTTCCCCAAGTCCTAGCAGATTGTGGCCGGGGACAACAACTTCAGTTAAGAACTCTCATATATATAATTCAAATACTAATCCTGAGAGTGTTAAGTCAACATTGAGATTGACTCCAGCCAATGGGAATGGTGTTCCCATTCCGGGATTGAAGGATGGTGTAGTGTCTAATGGCGATTCATCAGCTGCCGGTTCTCGAGAGTGGACATCACCATTTGAAGGGAAAGATCTTTTTAGCTTACCTAGACAGTTTGTTTCTTCTGCTTCTCTGTAGGGTGGGAGAAAAGACTTAAATGAATAAATTGAAGGAAAAAAAAAAAAAAAAAAGTGTATGGATTTGATGTTTTTATTGTTGGTTCTTCTTAAGATGCTGCTGTTCTGTTGATTGTTGGTAAATATATCTAGTGAAAAAGCATCCCACAGTCCTTGATTCCTTTTTCATAATCTGAATATTCAGATATTGTGCTATTTGTTTTCTTCAATTTAATTGTGATATTCAGATAATTTTATCTGGATAAAGTCATTTGTTTAACTCAAAGTTTGAAGGTAAAACATCTAACTGCTTTTATAATTTTTTTTTTTATTAATCATAAATACTAATATATTACATCCTTTAACTAAAAAAATTTACATTTGCAACTTGCATAATATTTACTTTCAAGAATAATTTACACTTAAAAGAGTCCTGACAATAAGAGCATTATTGCTTTGTAAATTTAATATTATTTGTAATGTAAATGATTAATCTTTCACAACCAAATGGATTAATTGAAATGAAATTCACATAAAATACTGTTAACATTGAAATTATATGCACTTGTCAATTTGGCTCATTCGTACTATGCTATTCTACAATATGAAAACTCAACGTTTCTAAGCCGAACAAAAGTCAACATTTCATCCTGAAATACATATAGCAACAATGATTGAAATAAACTAAAATGATTTATTTCTATATTTTCCACAAGGATACATCACCCCATACTTCTGGAAAACTCCGGTGGTTGGCAAGAGGCACTCATTGAATTCGATTCACCATACCATTGATTCTCTTCACGAGTGATAAAACTTGCCTCTGCATCCAACATCATCAGAATGAATAAGGAAAGATACCAAAGCTTCGACATCTTATATGGTAAGCCAATTCGCAATCACAGCAAATGGAAAAAATTGACACATTGATAGATACAACATAAGCCACCAGTTAAACTAAGCTTTCAAACAGTGCATGGTAGCAAAGATATTAATAAGTTTGAAACCGCAAATTGCTTCTGCTGTAGCAACTTGTTGATTAGAGAGCATAAGACATGCTATTCGGATTGTGAATAAAATCTAAGGAAGCCTTCCAACTTCACGATAACAAACTAACTACCAAGACATTACAAACATAACAGGTATACAATCCATAGATTAATTCCGATCAGCAGATCTCCAAGTTGCTTCTTCATCCAAGAATCATACGTGCATATGCACAAAAAAACTGGGAACATGCCATCTTTAACTTCCTAAGATATTCTATACATGTTGCGGTTCAAAAATTAAATTTGACAAAATTAGATCTACATGACTTTCTCAAAGCTACTTCATAGAAAAAAGTCATGTACGCAGGGCTTCAGCAAGTATATTAGATACAATTACAAAGTAGAAAGTTACCATTTCAATTACATGAGTCTTACCCGACAAAAACACATCTTCGTAATCAGTATCATCATAGACGAACTGTGGAGGATCTGTTGAACCAATGCCAACAATAGTGCTACCACTGCATCAAATATATAGATATCAGAAACGAGTTTGGAGCAATCAAAATAAAAAAATGAGGGACATGAGAACTTAATTTCATTTCATCATTGATTAGTTTGAGTAAGGACATGTCTTTGGTATCCAAGAATATACCTTCTACCAAACACATCTATAAACATATACATGAAAATTCATTAACTGAATAGGGATATTTTAAGGATTTGAGCAGAGGACCTCTCGAATAACCTGAATCGGATTTCCATGTTGAGAAACTCTTGATCCCAGACGTTCAAGATTTTAAAGAAATGAGCCAAAAGTAAAATTTCAACTGAAAACAATGATAACAAGAAACTTCTCTGTTTTTCCTTCATTCACTGATTTATCCCCAGCACAAAGTGTAGAGAATTTAACTGAGATCAAAATTTGAAGCTTGTTTTTTATCACTGAAAGCAAGCCAACATAATAGGTTGCTTAAATGCCTATAGCAACTAAGTTATTTTAATTTGCTCTGTAAATTACATCACTTCTTAGTTAAACTATTTTGTGATTACTTCAGTTTTGACTTCTATAAAGTGTCTTCCTAATTATATAATAACTGAAACAAAAGCTCCTCAATCTGACAATACAGATTTAATTTAATAAGCTGATAACAATTATGCCTTGCTTCAGTTCTTCGGATCAGAAGTATGAATAGAGCCACTTATAATGCAGCTGAAATTTTTAGTGGTTGGGAGCAGGGCACACTAGGTAGTATTCTAGATCACATTTAGTAGCATAAGCACTTAGGATTGTAGCATATTTAATTAGGGATGTGATGGTAACAAGACAATTTCTTGGTCAATTCATAGTGTATGTACATTATACAATGCTCCAGGCATATATCCTATTGAACTTGCATGCTGAGACAGAAAATGAGACTCAACTATGTTTCCAGTTTCCATACCTCCCAGACATAAAAACAGCATCATATTGTCCTCGGCTGGCAGCAATTATACGCTGTTTTAATCTTTTAAGAGATGGGAGAACTTCAAATGCTGGGGCTTCTGTAGAGAACACAAACAAAAACATGTAAATTAATAACGGTCAGGATACAAGAACAGTCAGCTCCTAAACAACAGTGACCCTAATAAAATCTACTGTAATTGATTCAGACACTGCCTCAATATAAACAGACCCAAATTACCATCCATCCAACTAATTTTGAATACCAGCAACAACCATCGGTTCAATGCATGACATCAGTTCAATGCATGATGCCTGTGAAACCAATGTGTGCTTCAATATGAGGGGAAAAAAGGGAAAAAAACTGCCATAGTTAGAAATCTAATCAGATGACCTGCCTGATCAATTACCACCAAATCACCCATGCTCCTTCCAACCCAAGAGAGTTGGTGTGGTGTAGATTGCCAAATATGAGGGGAAAAATGGAAAAAAGAGAGAAGGAAAAAACAAGCATGGGGAAAACCAAATAGAAGCATGATGACTACTATTTAAAAACTCGTACCTAGATCATTGATACAAACATCTTGAGATATACCATTCCTTGAGATCTTCTCCAGCAATATTAAAGGATCAACCTTACTGGTTTGATCTAGCCGAAGTTTCTGAGAATTCAAAACTTCTCTTAGCATTGAACTATGGTAAATAAACTAGATAGTGCAACTTTATATTATAAACTGCATACCTTATACACTGCAGCTGTGGGACATGCCTCCCTAGGCTTTATGAGAACCATAGGAACATCCAAAGGTATGGGTGGAGGAATATCTTGAACAATCTGGAAAAATCAAAGTAAAGTTCCGATGAATTTGGGGGAACTTCAGTCAATGATAACAAACAATTGCAAGTCAATAAATGAATATGTGTTTGAGTGAACTCTAAATAATACAATAATAAGATTGTTGAAGGCAGCCATATTGTTCTATTTCTGAAAAACGGTAAAATCATCCTTTCCATTCTGTTAGACAGATAACATGACAAAATTCTGACATTAGAAGACACAGAGACAGAGCTATGATAATAATGTGATCAACAGAACTCATTACTGCAATGGACAAATATTACATCGAAATAAATCCAATAACCCAAAAATATGTATACACGTACCAGCATCATGTAAACTAAACATTTATCAAGTCTGATACAGATGTTAGTTACTTGGCTCTACTAACACCATAATACATACATATTATGCATAATATGATTGAATCCTATACCTGAACTAAAACCGTTACTACAGCATAGCATCTTTTAGTAGCCAAAAGCATTTGAGAATATAAAAAAATAAAAATAAAAAACATAAGAGGCTACTTTAAATTTCTCAAAAGAATGAGTGAAAGAGTAAGTCTGGATCATTGCACCTCCAAAATATAAGTAGCTACAAAACAACTTAACACTATGGTTCTCATAACAAATGCAACATCCAAAACATACTATGATACATATAAAATTATGCAATTACAAAGCCTGGTAAGAAAACGGAATTGCATAACATCTAATAGCTGCATTTTCCTGAAAAAGAAATCATACCTCACCTCTACCAGTACAATAAGCTGCCCCATGGGAGAAAAAGAAGGGAATATCTGAACCAATCTCACTTGACCATTCTTGAAGCTCGTTCTCAGTGGCAGCACCACCATTGAATTGGTTTGCTGCCCAAAGTGCAGTTGCAGCATTACTGCTTCCACCGCCAAGTCCTGCTCCAGTAGGCACACGTTTATCAAGGTGAATCTGCCCACAAAATTTTCTAACATAATTACTTGATTTTATATAGGCTACTGTAAAACTGAAATAAAAATCAAGCTTCACTTTTTACCCAAAAGAAGTTGTCACTGCCAGTCTTCTTTCTATAAAGGTTAAGGGCTTTAATTATCTGCCAGAGCAAAGTTTAAAAACCCTTTACAAAACACAGAAACAGAAACAAAAAAAATAAAATAAAATAAAATAAATAAATAGAAGGTATACTTGGTTTTTGCCTTACCAAATTTTTATCATCAAGAGGAACTCCTGGCACATTTGTTGAAAGACGATCCTTAGTTTTCAATGGTGATAAAGAGAACTTAATAGTATCACCTAAACTAATTACCTGGAGCCACAGAAAGGGTCAAAATGAAAAATTGAAAACCTCATGGCAATATCAAAAGATAATAGTGTATAATCTTACATGAAAGAGAGATGCTAAATCATGAAACCCATCTTCTCTTTTGTTTGTTATTCTCAAGAAAACATTAATCTGCAACACATAACCAACCAAAATCAATATAAAAAATACCCAAAATAAATAAAGAGCATAAAATTAAAAGACCTTGCAGGGTGAGAACAAAGTGAGCCTAGAAAGAGGAGCATCCCTGTCCACTTGATCAGCCAACTTGTTTATCCTTTCATCAGGGTCATAAACTATCTGGGATTGAATTGAAAGCAATTAAGTTTAGAATTTAGAAAGTGAAATGAATTGAAAGAATGAGAGAAACAAGAGTAGAAGTAGAAGCAACCTCCATTTGTTTTTTGGTGGAATTGACAAGAGTTGTCGGTGGTTTCTTGAAGTGAAGTTTTGGTTTGAAAGAAGAAGAGCCATGTTGATGTGGGTTTAGCTTGAAACTGCTTCTCAAGGAAGAAGAAGAACAAGGAACAAGGAGTTGACAGGATGCCATGTTTTTTTTTTCTTTTTCTTTTTTTCGCTCTTTAGTCCCTGCAACTGATAATTGTAGTGGCTTTTGCAATTTAAGAATGTAATTTAGTACTTTATTTAGGGGGATAAATTATTTTTTATTTTTAACACAATCTATCCCTCCGGTCCCTACTGTTTTATTATTTCCTATTAAAATTTTGGATAGGCCACTTCTCATAAATTTTCTCTCACAACCTCGACATATTGAATCCAAGTAGAACTCATTACAAATTGATCAATTAGGAGTTATCACGTCAAGATTATGAGAGAAAATTTGTCAAAAAATGTTATTGATGTAGCATTTTTCGTAATATTATTGGAAAAAGAAAGGGGTCTAGATATACACAACTAATTTGATAATCTCAATTTTTAAAAATATCAACTTATTTAAAACACAAATTTAGCTGTAAAATTAATTACTAATTTGTAATTAATAATGCTAGACGTACAAATAAATCTTAGATTTTTATACAAACTAATGTGACAAAAAATAATAGAAAAGTGAATACAAAAAATCAAATACATTATATTCACTCAATCTTTCATTTTTTGTCACTTCAGTTTGTATAATAATCTTTATAAGATTTATTTGTACGTCTAATATTACTCATTTGTTAAATTGTTATGAAATAACAAATAATTTTTTCTCTAATCTATAATGCTATACTATATAAGATTCCGTAATCTAGCCTTTAACAACATGATTTAATAGCATAATTAAAGTATACTAGACATAGCTAGATAGTGCTAGACTTAGTAGTCTAGAGTGTTCAGTCTACTTTTGTCCTTGTTAACTAATGTAATTTTGTTATTAAATTTGTCTTCTAAAAAATCCTTAACATTTTTGGATATTAAAATTAGTGAAAATGGATATATAGGGCAATATCTATTTAAATGTTACATTTAAACAACTTTAAATTTCATCCTACAAGGTTTCTATGTGAAAAAACATGAAAAGGGATCAAGATATTACAGCTTAAAGTAATGCTAAGTCCACAACTCAATCTCACAACTTTATTTCACAACTCGTAATTGGTCAGTTTACAAATAGGTTTCATTTTGAGAAGTTTACAAATAGGTCTTGTCTGTCATTTTGAGAACTGTCTAATTACGAGTTGTCACGTTTGAAATTATAAGAGAAGTTTATGAGATTTGATTGTGGATTACTATACGACTTAAATGTTTTACTTAATTTTTTTGTTTTTATATTCTTGATAGACGGTTCATCTTTCTAACCAACATGCTCAAAGATGATGAGTTTGACCTTAAGTATAACTACTTTTAATTACTCACCTATCACGGGAAGATTAACAAAAATGAATGACTCGTGTTAAGTCATAAGTGTCAAAGTTAATATTGCTCTTTCACTATTAATATAGTACTAACGTAAATCTCCATTTTAAATATATAACATTACTTTCATATTGAATGTATGTATTTACACATTATTTATATATTGATTCCAAGAACATAAAAGGAATATGTTACTTAGGCTAGTTTTGTTGATATCCTCAAGATGAACCTTATACTTTTGGAAAATAAATTGATTAATTATCGTTGATTGCATCATCTAACAACGTAAAATTTTGGGAAGGTCAATGATGTTTATATCATAGAGGAGGTTATCTAGATAGAGAAACCATAGGAAAGGTGAATAATAATCTCAAGGGTGGCAAGTAATAATTCTCAAAACTCTAGGGGTACTAGGGGTACTTTAATAAAGACAAACCTTATTTAGAGCAACAAACCAGTCCATAGATTCTAAAAATTACCTATGTACCCAAATATTTTTAGAGAACTTCATAACACCCCTACACTATTATTTCTTTCAACACAGTAACTCTGCAAGGTTTGTTGATTTGTAGTAAGTGGTAACATAAAATATTAATTAAAGGGGTATTCAACTTTTATAATTCGGGTTAAGATGAAATGTTGACTAACTAATTAAAAATTCTAAAGTTTGGTGATTGGTGGTGACATCAACGGCTACCGAACATATTGAAATTTTATTGAAGGGTGTTTTACACGTTTTAGGGGCATTTTACACATGTTTGGTTCGGTTTGGCTGGCAACTATTACATTTCCACAACGCTGGGTTGTGTTGTGTATTCTAGCACCTATTATTTTTGCCATGTAAGGCTCCGAGCATCCAAAAGTCCATCCAAATCAAATGACTTGAATCAAGCAAAGTTTGTGACCTCTCCAATGTTTTCTATGAATTTTCATAGTGTATATTGAATCATTTCAGCACAAGACCTATTACTATCTTGGGCTATTGCTCTATGTCATCTAAGGCCACTACCTTTGCCACACATCCGTGTTAGAATAGGTGTCCTAAGCCAATCATATATTTCTAATTGACACTATGTATCATATATAACACAAGACCTATTACTATCTTAGGTTATTGCTCTATGCCATCTAAGACCGCTACCTTTGCCACACATTCGTGTTATAATAGGTGTCCTAAAGTCAATCATATATTTCTAATTGACTCTCTCTCTCTCTCTTTATATATATATATAAAGTTGAATACCCATCTTGGTTGCTTGACATGTGACACATTTTAGAAGCTCTAGAATTGTTTCATTTTGACACATTAGATTGACAACTAGGATTTGTGATTTAATGAGCCCAATCAAACTGCTTCATCTTAACATATTGAGTTTGTAGTTACTGCTCCATCTTGACATGTTGGATTTGTATTAGTATTTAATAATTAATAAAAATTGTGTTAATAATTAATAATAATACTAATTATATAGGTGCATTGCATTGACATTTTAAAAATCTAACCATAATGACACCTTGGATTTGTGATTGCCATGTGGTTGAATTTTATTGGTGATGATATAGACAATATTAATTGTTGTATTAGTATTCCAAAGTTGGATTTGTGGTTTAATGAGATATTAATGCATTGCATTGATATTCTAATAATAATAATATAGGTGCATTGCATTGACATTCCAAAGCTGTAACTATTTTGACGCGTTGGATGTGCATTAATAACAAGTATATAGATGCATTGGATTACTATTAATAATTGTAGTTTAATGACATCTGTATAGGATTGCTATTAATAATTATATAGGTGCATTATATTGACATTGCAAACTTTTTTTTTTATATTTAATTATGTTGGCATTCCAAAGGTCTAAAAAGGGGGTTATAAAAGGGGCGTATGTTCAATTCTGTATTATCGCAATATGTTAGTTAGTGTCAACAATACGTCTAGTCTTTTGTTAATTGTTTATAGGTCATGTTAGTTTGTGTCAATAATACGTCTGTTCTTCATGATTTTGTTAATTGATGATTTTTTATTTATTTATGTTTTTGTTGTTGTTTACAAGTCAAAGATTCATGAATTGACATAGAATAAAGGCATGATGTCCGATTGACATTGTCAAATGAGTTGTTATTTTGATTTGTTCTTCTGAACTGTAAGTATATCTTCTAACTGATTTAATACGAAATCGTAAGTACATCTCCTAACTATTTTAACGGTTATTATTTGATTGAATTATTGTTTTTGTTTGGTCAATCTATTTCAATGATTAATTGTGTTAGTCCTACCGAACGGTAAGTGTATTCCTTAACAATTTTAATATGAAAATTAATTAACTTTTATTGATTTCATTTTCAGGTAACAGTTATTATACGAATGAATAATTGTTTATTAACAATCTTAATATGAAGATCGATTAAATTTTGTTATGCTTGTTTTCAAGGAAATGTTCATATACTTTATTAAGATCAAATCGAGAATGATCCTATTGTTAGCTGAATTGTGAGTATATGTCATATTTATATTAGTAGAAATAGTTCATTTTTGTTGAATATGTTTTTTGTAAAAACATTCGTGTATTTTAATTTGTTATATGAATGATTAATTGTTTATGTCCTGCTGATGTGTGAGTATATATGTTAAATTAATTAATTTTGCCTGATTTTGTTTTCCAACTAATAGGCGTTATTTGAAATATTTCTTATTAGTCCTAATATGACAATCCCTTAAATTTGGGTTTAATAAACAATTCATTTTATCATCACACGCATTTTGTTTTCCACTGAACAATCAATAATAAATTGATAATAACTTGCTCAATAAAAATCCAATTGATGAGAGGATTGAATCTTTAGAAACTAAACAGATGGGGCTTTAATTTGATATATTATACACTTAATTTGGATAACTGTAGCCTTACTTCCAAATCATTTATTTTATCATCACACACATTTCAGTTTTCCCTGTTTCTCGATTTCCATTAAACAGTCAGTAGTAAATTAGTCATAACTTACTCAATAAAAATCCAATTGATGAGCAGTTTGAATATTTGAAAACTAGACAAACATAGATTTAATTTTATATATTATACGCTTAATTTGGATAACTATAGCCCCACTGACAAACCATTCCATTTATCATCACACGTATTTTCGTTTCCACTTAATAGTCAGTAGTAAATTGACCGTAACTTGTTTAATAAACTTCAATTGATGAGAGGTTTGAATATTTAGAAACTAGATATATATGGATTTAATTTGGTATATTATATGCTTAATTTGGATAACTGTAGCCCCACTGCCAAACCATTCATTTTATCATCATACATTTTAGTTTCCACCTAATAGTCAATAGTAAATTAACCATAACTTGCTCCATAAAGCTCCAATTGATGAGAGATTTGAATCTTTAGAAACTGGACAGATAAGGCTTTAATTTGATATATTATACACTTAATTTGGATAAATGTAGCCCCACTTCCAAACCATTCCTTTTATCATCACACATATTTCAGTTTCCTATGTTTCTTGATTTCCACTAAATAATCAGTGGTAAATTGGTCATAACTTACTCAATACAAATCAAATTTATGAGTGGTTTGAATCTTTGAAAACTAGAAAGATAGAGCTTTAATTTGATACATTATATGATGAATTTGGATGGCTATAGACCTACTACCAAACCATTTATTTTATCATCACACACATAAAACCAATTCAATTTTAGCGATGACAAAGGAAAAAAATATTGATATGTAGTCTTAATTGTATTTGTTCTATCTCTATTTTTTGATAGTTTTTTTATGTTACATACATATATTGAAAACAGGTTATTGCTGAATATAACAAATTTTATTTGTATCACAAATATTTTCTGGTGCTTGTTGTTGAACCATGTAGCTTTAGTAAACCATTTGTAATATGCCGAACCATTATTATTATCCTTAAAGGAAAACAAATATTGATATGTAGTTTTAATTGTAATTATTCTATCTCTTTTTGTTGATATCTTTTTATGTTACATACATATATCTTGAGAAGATGTTGTTGTTGAGTATAACTAATTTCATTTATTTAATAAAATATCAATTGATGTTTGATGCTGAACCATGTAACTTTAGATAACCATTCATTTATCATCACACACATTTAGGTTTCCATGGTACAATCAGTAATAAATTGAACATAACTTGATCAATAAAATTCCAATTGATGAGAGATTTGAATCTTTAGAAATAAGACAGATAGGGCTTTAATTTGATATATTATACACTTAATTTGGATAACTGTAGCACCACTTTCGAACCATTCCTTTTATCATTACATATATTTCAGTTTCAACTAAACAGTCAGTAATTAATTGATCATAACTTTCTCAATAAAAATCCAATTGATAAGAGGTCTAAATCTTTAGAAACTAGACAGATAGGGCTTTTGTTTGATATAGTATATGCTTAATTTAGATAACTTTATCCCCACTGACGAACTATTCTTTTTACCATCACATATATTTTGGTTTCCACTGAACAGTCAGTAGTAAATTGATCATAACTTGCTCAATAAAAATCCAATTGATGAGTGGTTTGAATCTTTAGNTTGTAAAAACATTCGTGTATTTTAATTTGTTATATGAATGATTAATTGTTTATGTCCTACTGATGTGTGAGTATATATGTTAAATTAATTAATTTTGGCTGATTTTGTTTTCCAGCTAATAGGCGTTATTTGAAATATTTCTTATCAGTCCTAATATGATAATCCCTTAAATTTGGGTTAAGTAAACAATTCATTTTATCATCACACGCATTTTGGTTTCCACTGAACAATCAATAGTAAATTGATAATAACTTGCTCAATAAAAATCCAATTGATGAGAGGATTGAATCTTTAGAAACTAGACAGATATGGCTTTAATTTGATATATTATACACTTAATTTGGATAACTGTAGCCCCACTTCCAAATCATTCATTTTATCATCACACACATTTCGGTTTTCCCTGTTTCTCGATTTCCATTGAACAGTTAGTAGTAAATTATTCATAACTTACTCAATAAAAATCCAATTGATGAGCAGTTTGAATATTTGAAAACTAGACAAAAATATATTTAATTTTATATATTATACGCTTAATTTGGATAACTATAACCCCACTGATAAACTATTCCATTTATCATCACACGCATTTTCGTTTCCACTTAATAGTCAGTAGTAAATTGACCGTAACTTGCTTAATAAACCTTCAATTGATGAGAGGTTTGAATATTTAGAAACTAGACATACATGGATTTAATTTGGTATATTATATGCTTAATTTGGATAACTGTAGCCCCACTGCCAAACCATTCATTTTATCATCACATATTTTAGTTTCCACCGAACAGTCAGTAGTAAATTAACCATAACTTGCTCCATAAAGCTGCAATTGATGAGAGATTTGAATTTTTAGAAACTAGATAGATAGGGCTTTAATTTGATATATTATACACTTAATTTGAATAAATGTAGCCCTACTTCCAAACCATTCCTTTTATCATCACACACATTTCATTTTCCCATGTTTCTTGATTTCCACTAAATAATCAATAGTAAATTGGTCATAACTTACTCAATACAAATCAAATTTATGAGTGGTTTGAATCTTTGAAAACTAGAAAGACAAAGCTTTAATTTGATATATTATATGATGAATTTGGATGGCTATAGACCTATTGCCAAACCATTTATTTTATCATCATACACATAAAACCAATTCAATTTTAGCGATGACAAAGGAAAAATAATATTGATATGTAGTCTTAATTGTATTTGTTCTATCCCTATTTGTTGATAGTTTTTTTATGTTACATACATATATCGAAAACAGGTTGTTGTTTAATATAACAAATTTTATTTGTATCACAAATATCTTCTGGTGCTTGTTGTCGAACCATGTAGCTTTAGTAAATCATTTGTAATATGCTGAACTATTATTATTATCCTTAAAGGAAAACAAATATTGATATGTAGTTTTAATTGTAATTGTTCTATCTCTTTTTGTTGATATATTTTTATGTTACATATACATATATCATGAGAAGATGTTGTTGTTGAATATAACTAATTTCATTTATTTAATAAAATATCAACTGATGTTTGATACTGAACCATGTAACTTTAGATAACCATTCATTTAGCATCACACACATTTAGGTTTCCACTGCACAATCAGTAATAAATTGAACATAACTTGATCAATAAAATTCTAATTGATGAGAGATTTGAATCTTTAGAAACGAGACAGATAGGGCTTTAATTTGATATATTATACACTTAATTTGGATAATTGTAGCACCACTTTCGAACCATTCCTTTTATCATTACATATATTTCAGTTTCAACTAAACAGTCAGTAGTTAATTGATCATAACTTTCTCAATAAAAATCCAATTGATAAGAGGTCTAAATCTTTAGAAACTAGACAGATAGGCTTTCATTTGATATAGTATACGCTTAATTTAGATAACTTTATCCCCACTAACGAACTATTCCTTTTACCATCACATATATTTTGGTTTCCACTGAACAGTCAGTAATAAATTGACCATAACTTACCCAATAAAAATCCAATTGATGAGTGGTTTGAATCTTTAGAAACTAGACAAACAAGGATTTAATTTGATATATTATACGCTTAATTTAGATAACTGTAGCCCCACTGTCGAACCATTCATTTTATCATCACACACATTTCAGTTTCCCTTGTTTCTTGATTTCCATTGAACAATCAGTAGTAAATTAGCCATAACTTGCTCAATAAAAATCCAATTGATGAGTGGTTTGAATCTTTGGAAACTAGAAAGATAAGGCTTTAATTTGATGTATTATGCAATGAATTTGGATAACGATAGACTTGATGCTAAACCATTCATTTTATCATTACACACATAAAACAAATTCAATTTTAGTGATGACAAAGGAAAACAAATATTGATATGTAGTTTTAATTGTATTTGTTCTATCTCTTTTTGTTGATTTTGTTGTTTGATTTGTGGGTTTTTTGGATTTTACAATTATCGTTTTTCTGTAGGATGCTATCATCAAATGTTTTTTTTGCTATAGGTGGTGGTCAATTCTATTTGCAGCAAATGGATTTGTGTCACAGGATCTTTATCTTCATGGCTTCTTCAATGCTTCAATTAAGTTGCCTTCAGATTTTACTGTTGGAGTTGTTGTTGCTCTCTATGTGAGTTCTCTTCTCAACATTCTTAATTTTTTTTTTTCTAAAATAAAAATAATTCATTTTCTTTTCTCAACAATCAAAATTAGTTTTTCCCTTTGGCTCTGCAAGTCTCTTGCTTTAAAGTTCACATTTTTCAACAAGGTTTATCTTTCGCTGATTGATTTATAGACTTATCAATAATACCCAGTGGGTTATCCTACAAATTTTTTTGCTTTTCTTGACAAAGTTTTAAACTTTGATTGCAAATGTCAAATGGTGACATATTTGAGAAGAACCATGATAATATAGACTTTGAGTTGAATTTGTGGATATTTTATTTATTGATTTTTTTATTATCAATTCAATATAAAATGAACTTTAATAAAGAAAATATATATTTAAAACAAAAAAAAACCAATAATAATGTAAAAAAATATATAATAAACATACCTGCGCAACGCAACTTGAAAATGAATATAAGTTACAAAAATTACGGAAGGTCAATATAAATTTTAAGTTTAAATAGTTGATCTTGATAATATTCAGGTGATATTAAATATCATACACGATTCACTATAAAATATTGACATCGAATATCAAAAACATGTCTGCAAAAATAACATCAATTGTATAAGGTGATGATCTTGAAAATATAATTAGACTATATAATATTTTGGTGATTTTCTCAAGTTAGATGAATGATTTAATGACATCTACCTTTAATTGATATTAAAATTATACAACTACAATTATTTATTTTTTCTTAACACAACTTTGTATATATATACAATTTATATTTACTTTAAAATTTGTATAAATTAACAATTATTATGTCTTAATCTAATTAGTTTATTTTGTTAGAATAAATTTGTTCACAATCTATTTAAAAAAATTGAATAAACATACCCGCACAATGCGCAGGCCCCATGTCTAGTTTTATTATAAAATGCAATTTTATTATATCGTGTAATTCGTATTTCAATATAAATATATGTTACGATTATGCCCTTAAAATGGTAGAACTGTGTTGAGGGTATCAAGCGTTTCAAATCCTGATTATGAGAACCCTATGAGCACTAATATTGGTCATTCTAGAAACGACATAGCCCTAGTATTATTCTTATATAGGCACAAATAATATGGTAAGACTATCAAGGCGTTGAACGACCATACAAAGAGACGATGATAGTTCTCATACGTCAAAATTGTTTGATGGTGACTGATGAACAAATTTACTTCCTCGCAAGTGAACGAATCGATATCGCAATATAGATGCAAATGCAAGGGTTAATCCCATAGATATTTGTAAGCAATTTACTAATCCTAATAAATTTACTTTAATTAAATTGAATTAATGAATTATCATAATTTAAATTATAAATAACAACTAATTAAAACTAAAGTTAAACCAATATGTAAATGATTGAAAATCCAATTAACCAAAACCTAGTATCCAATTTCACCATAATTATCCAGCTTTATGTAAGCCATCTAACTATTGTATCTCAATTCACTCTCTAGGGTTCGCACTCACTAAACCAAGGTATTACCGTAAGACATTCGAGATTAACCTAGTATCTTTAACATTGGACTAGCTAGGACGTATAGTCTAGCCTAAGGATTAAAAACCCTTTAAATACTGGAATACTGAAATCATGAATAAAGGCGTATCTGTTAGGGCGTATGCACAAATACTAATCATTCAAGAAATCATGAACCAACTAGTATTCTATCAGGGCGTATGCACAAAATACTAATCATTCATTCATATGAGCTATTCAAGATTAACACATGATATTTGTCTAATATTAACACATACAACCTATTAATTTACATTAAAGGTCGTCACACAATAATGATAATTAAAGATTGAATAAGTACAATGAATGAATCAAGATCACAATTGAATTGATAACAAATAGTTTGATGTTTAAACACAAAGCCTTCAAATTAGGCTACATTGGATCCCTAGAAAAGAGTTTAGTTACACATCAACATTAAGAAAGCAAACCTTAATTTCCCCAAAAGCATGAATGATCAAAATGTAGGAAGAATCTCCTTTTCTTTCTTGCTAATAAAAACAAAAAAACTAAAATAATTTACAATGCCCTATTTATAATTTTTGATTGCTAAGATATTTTTGGAATAATACAAGTCCAATTCAGAGTTAGAAAATTTAAGATTTTTCCTTTCGCGCAATCCACGTCGCAGCGCTGAATGCTTTCGTAATTCACCACTCGAGAAAAACCATGTCATGCTATAGCATTAACCTTCTGCCCAAATCCTCTTTGTGTGCCACGATGCCATCCAGAAATATCACAATCTTTCTTCTAATTCTCGATCTGACTCACACTTTAACTTGTCCACTGTCTCCAATCATCGTGCAAGTACAAAATCACCATTTTTTACACCTAAAAACCTGAAATTCATACACATACCCGTGATTCTTGAAAATAGAAATATATAAAGAAACTCGTACAAAAATAATCCATTAAAGTCATGAATTCCCTAAAATCTACCCATAAAATCACGAAATATATATAACTTTTCACCACTCATCACAACCCCCAACCAGTGTCTTGCTAGTCCCTAGTAATCAAAGCGATCGAAACAAAATCTAAACCTACTATAACAACTTTAAACTAAACCACTTCCGTAAGTTGATACGATTGCATTTAGCATATGCAATAAGCCTTTAAACCCCTAAATCCCCCTAGTGGACGAGTTATGGTCTAGTGAGAGTTTATAGTGATACTACCTACAAATCCTAACAAAAATTCCTAACAAATAAACAAAAATTCCGAATTAGTCCATTAAAAAGTCTCAGAAATTTCATACATATAACTATTAGTGTATGTGCCCTAAAACCAATGATAGAGGTAAGGTTTAGGGAAACAATTATATATAAACTTTGTAATGTTTTATCATTAATAAAATGACGATTATTCTACGCTACTTTGTGCCATCTGTATTTAATTAAGTTGCGTATGTCACTGAGCTTGTTTTGGAAAGAATTCAATTTTCAAAGAGATTGAGAATATGAGTATCAAGATTCTTTCAGTGTGACTTGCTCTGAAGTATGTTCCTGGTCAGATGTTATAGTAATCAGGGGCAATATTAACGTAAGATTAGCATTACTGTGTGCTACCATTGATTAGCATGAGATGTTGATGGTTGGGAGATGAGACCCATATCATAAGGGCACAAGTGATGAGGTGATTTATTAGAGAATGAAGCATTGAGCATGACAATTGGATAATTGATCACATGAGTATAATATCTTCAGTAAATGATCATCATTATGTGCATTAGTGTCACTTTATCCTTAGACCTAAAATGCGATCATGTCTTGTGCATGGGTGCTCGTGGTTCTTTAGTACATTATCACTAGATTGTTTATATCTAGTGTGTAGTGTTTGTTGGTCATGAGTCAATCATGTATGGAGTCAAATGTGTATTCAATAAGGAATCTAATGGCTCGAATATTACGAGCTTGAGTGTTCCAAGGGATCAACGAATGTGGAGGAAGTCTTTGGCCAAAACATTTGTGTTTTATGAATAGTTTCATAGAAACACATTTCCACATTTAAGATTATTCCAATCATATGATCAAGTTAGGGATTTGACTATACCATGGTCTACACTTGATCGAAACACGACATTAGAGGGAAAGAGGTGACATGACTGAAACACTCAATTTTACAGGTTCATATGACCTTACTTCATTCATTGATTGGAGATCATGATATACTGCTAGGTATCTGTTAGTGTATGCCCTAGGAACCATTATATCTTGTAAATGTATTATGAATAAAAGAAAATATTCTTATTTCACATGTTGATTTTCTGCTTCATTTATATTATATTATATTTAATATTGCATGTGAAATGTCTAGATGACACAGATCTTCAGAAGATCAAATCATCAAAGAATTCCCTACACAAGAAATGTTAATTGGGCAATAACATTGCATAAAAGGCATGTTGAATGTCTCCATTGAATATCATGTGATGGTATAAGTGTAGGTGATTATAAGAGGTATGTCACTAAGGCATTAGCATGGATAAACAGTTAGTGAACTATTTATCGAATACGACCGATTATGATCGAATACGACCGATTACGATGAATCACATGGATGTGGTCAATGATGCATCGTAGGATCGTGCTCGTGTACCACTGATCCTTAGACCTGAAACATCATGGTTGAATTCAACATAGAATGCATATGGTTCATATGGTGTATAAGCACGAGACTAGTCATGTCTTGTGTAATAAGCCGGTTTGGTCATATGTTATTCATGTGCGAGAACAAGTGATGGTCAAGATGGGATCCGTTAACTCAAAATAGTCTAATCTCGAGTTTCTAGACGAATGTCAATAAACATTGGAAAAGAGAAATCTCAGGCCAGAGTATAATGAATGTCAGATGAAAAGTAGTTTCATGTTGACGAGTTCCATTGTATCGATTGACAATTCGATTAAAGATTAAGTTAAAGGTTTTGACATACCATGAACCATTCTTAATCTGGATTAGATAACGGAGGGTTTTGACTACACGGTACGTACGATTAGAATATGTTCATTGGAGTTTACACTTCATTGTGGTTTAGGGGTTATAGAACATTGTTAGACATCTACCATAATTAGTGGGAGTTTCGATTATAAAGAGTTATAGCGAAACATATCAAAATCTGATATTAGGCCCACAGCTAGATCACAGTAAACCAAAATGGTCACACATAAAACTAAGCTCAAGGAGAGAGAGTAATACATATCATTAATCAGATTAATGATGTTCGGACGTAAACGGTTGCATCCGAATTAATGTATTGGTGAGAAATGATTATCTATGGATAGCTAGCACTAACCAAGGGTAATAAGGATTTATTAAATATTATTATTGAATTGGATTCAATGATGGGGGCAAAAGTACATTGGTTTTATTCTAAAGGGTTAGAATATTTAATGGAATTAAAATTTGGTCTAATTATGAATTAACCATAAAACCAAGGACTTGACAAAAATATTTATTCTCAAGTTAATTTTAAATTGTTTGAGGCCTTCTCAAAACAATTTAAAATTATATTTTATGCCCATGATATATAAATTAAGTATTATACCATTTTAATGCAATTTGAAAGAATTGAAAACAAAATCACTCTCTCATTTTCTCTCTCACTCTCTCGGCTCTCTCATCTTTGGCTTGGGTGGACTTCATTTTGAGTTTCTTCATTTTCTTTTGAAGAATCTAGACTCCAAGTTTCAACATCAAGCTTTTAATAGCAAAAGGAGTTGGTAATTTTTTATCTTTTTCTTACAATAATAAGTCAATGAATTAATTGTTTGTTTTTTACCTTATGTCCATCATCTTGGTCATCATTTTCTCTTTATTTCCATATCCAAAATGCATGAATCCCAACAAGGTCACTCATGGTTTGTAAGGAAGATGGATATTAAAAGTTGATATTTACCTTACTGTCAATCAATTAATGAACCTAGAAATGTCACACACGTTATGGATTTCTAAGCTTGATGGGAATCAGGGACTTTCTCATTAAAGAGTTGATAAGGATATTAAAGTTTCCAATAGTCCTAATTGACTAATTAGTAGAATTAGTTAAAAGGGTATTTTTTGTAATTGGATAAATTAATTGTTGATTGATTAATTAGAAAATATTAAGTCCAAATAAGGAGACTTAATTTATAAATGGATTTAATAGTTAAACTTGGACCCAAATTGGGCTAGCACTCAAATGGACTTAGGTTTAGTTATCAGTTAATCCATTAGAGAATAACTTAAACTGGAATAAAATATTCCAAGGATTGCCTACTAATCCAATATTTGGTGGCTATTTAAAGGAGGCTTAGGGTTCATTATTTTATAAGAGAAAAATTATAAGAAAACCCTAGCCACCAATATTCTCTGTCATCCCAAGGAATAAGTTGTTCTTGATTCCATTGTAGTGGGTCAATTCCCATCAGCGAGAGATCCTATGTGTATCGATCTAGAGGTACCACACTTGGGGTACTTTGTGAAAATTCAACAAGGAGAAAGAAAATCGCAAATGAGTCAGTAACCTTTTCTTACTTTTATTTTGTTTTCCATGTTTTTTTATACATATATGCATACATGTGTTATTTGCATTAAATCGTCATTACCTCAATCATAATGGCACAATTGGGGACAAAGTTTTAAAATCCGAGCAACCAGGCGCTTCCGCTAAACGTTCCTAATCCTAACAACACACAAAATAACCAAACGGTACTTCAATTCTAAGAGCATCCTAAGCATCAATCTCACCTTCATTCTCAACTCTCTATCATTCAACAATCCACAATCTGTTAATTCTAACACCAAAAATAATTATGTATGCAACATCCATAAACTAAAATCGATCCCAATCAATATGAAATATGATTAAAACTCCATAGAAACAAACTCCATTGGCTTACTTTTCAAACCACTCTCCACTAATGTAGACAATTACACAATTTTAGATCATTAGGACTTTATTAAGCTTGTAAACTCTATAAAAACAAACTCTATTGGACTACTTTTCAAACCACTCTCCACTAATGTAGACAATTACACAACTTTAGATCATTAAGACCTTATTAAGCTTGTAACGTTAGGCTAAGGCAATGGGTTATGAAAGACGAGAAAGGAAAGAAACAAAATAAGAAAATTAATCTTACTTTTGTTTTTTAACAAAATCGCTCACAACAGATCACATTCTTTCTAACTTCCCAAATCTTTGTTACATCTCGCTACCCAACCACATTTGAATTTGCACACATTCTATACTTCCTTGATTCATTCAATTTTTTATTTATTTTTTCTTGGTTTTGAATCAAGATCTCAATTAATAACTATTGAATCAAGATCAAAATTAATAACTAGGAAGTATGAACATTACAATCGTTCCCCTTGTTTCCCTTGATCTTCACAATTCACCACAACCCCCAACCCATTCTTTTTAATATTCCCAACATTTTGAGAAAATTTCTAAGTCACACACATTCTTCCTCTCATCTTGCATAAATTTAGATTAAATCCTCTTAAAATAAAGGGTAGGATAATGTGTTTAAAAGTTAGACGGGTAAGTTATTGTTGGACAAATGAAAGAGAATCCAAGCTAAAATATTCAATATCAGCGCAAAAGGGGTGCTAGAGATAATAAAATATAGGATTGGCTTGAAAGGCTCAAATGGTACAAAGATGGCCTAAGTCAATTCCTCAGTCGTGCATTATCTAGGATTTCGCCTCGAGTAGTCATCAAATAAGTTCTAGAATTTGAGGATCTCAAATATGCCTTAGGATGTACACACAAAACACTCCTAAATGCTAAAACTAACCCACCAAACGAACCACATTCATGAGAGTGTCAAACTACAACAAAACTAACATTCAGAATTATTCCTTGACTAAAATAAAATTTTAATTATTCTAAGCGCTTCATGTCAATGAAATCTTGTTACTATCATCGACAAATACATTAATTTAAAAAAAAATAGCAAAAACACACAACCCAAATCTCATGAAAATTGAAATAGAAGTAAGAATTTCCCCATCCCCAACCTAAATCCTAGATTGTCCCCAATGTGGCAAGCATAATTATAATGTGGCGATGGGAAAGAATCAATTACCCTCGTTGAAAAACATCGCAACATGAGATTGACATGTAGCACCAAGTGTAAATCTTGTAGTGGACATAAATATCTACCAACAAAAATAAACAAAATGGTATCCTTGGAAAAGAATCCACATCTCTTGTTAAATATCTTGCATTTGGGCAAGAAAAGAAAACATCAACTAAATAAAAATAAAATAAAATAAAATCAACACCTATGAAATAAACGTCTACAAACAACCAAACAAGAATACGAAAGTAGCACAAAACAAATGTCATCAATAAATACCAAATCAAAAAACAAAACAAAGGACAACATGTCAAGTACATAAAACATCGGCGGTCCACATCCATCATATCCATCATTCTCCATAACTCCCTCCTTGCCGTCCACATCCATCATATCCATCATTCTCCATAACTCCCTCCTTGCCGTCCACATCCATCATATCCATCATTCTCCATAACTCCCTCCTTGCCATCCACATCCATCATATCCATCATTCTCCATAACTCCCTCCTTGCCGTCCACATCCATCATATCCATCATTCTCCATAACTCCCTCCTTGCCGTCCACATCCATCATATCCATCATTCTCCATAACTCCCTCCTTGCCGTCCACATCCATCATATCCATCATTCTCCATAACTCCCTCCTTGCCGTCCACATCCATCATATCCATCATTCTCCATAACTCCCTCCTTGCCGTCCACATCCATCATATCCATCATTCTCCATAACTCCCTCCTTGCCATCCTCATCATCATCCACCTCATACTCCTTAGCATGCATACTAGGCTCAAAGTCCCCAAGATAAGTCAGAAACTGAAACTGACTACTATCAAATCGTGCTTGAGTAAGCTGAAAGTGCTAGATCCTCTGCATAGTCTAACAACACTCTGCCTGATAAGTCATCTGGCTAGTGGCCCAAGTCTGCTACTCCCTCATCCGGGATACCTCATTACTCACTATGGCCAGCTGATCTCTCATATTTCATAACAGATCCGACTCAGGCGGCTACGAAGAAGTGGATGGAAGTGAAGCTGTCTCATTATGTCGCGGTTGGATACGTTGGTCCTCTCCCGTGGGCCTATTGTGCAATTTTAGAAAATAATCACAAGTCAATCTAGGGGATAGCTTTCACCATACCTCATCTTCCCCAGTCGGCACTTTAGCTTGAATGCATAAGGCAGTAATCAAATTAGGGAATAAGTAGGGCACTCCCTGAACTCTCGTAGCATGCAAAATCCGATAATATATAATATTTCCCACATCCATCTGCATTCACTGATCAATACCATATAATATAAGTGCCCTCTCAATGCCTACTGTGCTATGATGAACGGTGGCATAATGCTTGGCACATACAAAATACTGCCAGAGTTGATATCTGACTTTCAAGAACTTTCCCAGAAAGCCCTTGTGTACTCCCTGAGTAATTTTCCACTCACCTTGACCGTTGTTAAACATTTCAGAACCAATCCATAGTCCGGTTCTTTGAGGAATTCAGCCTACTCATCCTCCTCTAATGGAACATCAAGTAAGCTATAAAATCTATTAATTGTAGCAGCATCAAAACTCACCTCAACACCTTGAATCCTAATTTTCCCATTTCTACTTTCAAAGGCCTTGGCATAAAATTCCATAACAAGGGGCCCGATAGTGGGTTTCAGTTGGGCACAAAATTTCTCCCATTTCAACTCTCTAATCATATCAATCACCCCTGGCTGCTCATCTGGAAAATCAAACACTCATTCATCCACAAATCCTCGACCACCCTTCACGGTCTCATTCTATCTATCCTTTGTTGTTAGACTCACAAACCGATTATAACTAGGACATGGAACAATTTTTTTTCCTTCAACAGCAGCCCCGCCATCTCTATTCCTTCTGGTGGGAGCCATCTCGCAAACAAAAAGAAACACTTCAATACACAACACAACACACCACAATTCAGCCTCAAAGAACACACTCACTGCACAACCACAAGGCAAAACAAACTACGCAATGCACTAATACTCAGCCACCACACACAACACAAACTAAACACTCAAACTGGATCACAACACAATAGCCCCAAACTATCTGCCACAGCCGCACACTCACAACCGCGCACTAATGCAACCAACACAACATGACAACTTCAATCAAAACAGCCTCAAACATTCATCCAACACAACCCATTATCTCAATCGGCCCCAACACCACACCAGAACACACAATCACAACATTTAATCTAAACAACTTCGCAAGAACTCACAATTCAAATCGAAGTGCACTCAAACTCAATTTTTCATTAATATGTGCAGCTAATACTGCAACCTTAGGATTAAAAAGGCTTACCGATATAATATGAATGAGTTGAAAGCCTTTGATTGAAGATTAAACCCCCTAACTTCTTCTTCAAATCCGGTGAAGTCTGCAAAATTGATGGAAATAAATGTGTATGGAGGATATAAGTATGTGTTAGATTGAATGAAATTAGCAAATCACGAAGGGAAAAGTAAAAAAAAAAAAAAAAAGGGTTTTGAGAGGAAGAGGGTGAACGGCGTTGCGGTGTGAAGAGAAAAAGAATGGAAAAAAATTTGGGTTTCTTTTATAAAACCCGCGGCGTGACTTCTTTGTGTCGTGGCGTGCTACGGTATTGAGCGCCCTTTCAATTTGTCACCGAAATATGCTGTGGCGTGGTTAAATTCACGCCGCGACATGAACTTTCTGTTTTTGCCTCCTTTTTGCACTGCGGCATGAAGAATCGAAGCCGCTACACACTAGGAAACCTCTAGGAATGACACCGAATAATGTTGCGCTGAGGTATTAAGTTTCTGTCCACTTTCATCTTGTGGTGCCGCAGCATGAAGAATCTACGCCGCAGCATGAGCCGAATTTCCTAAAAAATAAAACAAAATTTAAACTACATAAACATACTTATGAAAATAAATAAATAACACATAAAGTTATTACCAGAAATCCCACTAAAAACACGAAACAAAACAAAAACACAAACTAAATAAATTATGAACGTAAAATTTAACGGAATGAAAAACTTGGGTTTTCTCCCAATAAACGCTTTATTTAACGTCTACGCAAAACGGAATGCTCGGTCTTTCAATTCGTATCATCAAGTTACTCCACCATGTGTTCCATAGGGAAATCTTCCATTTATGGCTTCAAGCGATGCCCATTTACTTTGAAATGACTTCCCGTCTTCAAGTTTTGTACTTCCACCGCATCATGAGGAAACATTTCAAGCACACCAACTTCTTAGTATTTCGCTAAACCTTTAAGTGGGAATATGTCGTTTGCTATTCTAGGAACATGACAATCCACTCCACAAACCACTAATGCATTAATGCTTTGGATTTGACCTTTTTTGTTTTTTTTGGTGTGACCGATAGACTCCTATCATGTTGACAGTGAATAGTATTGTGATTGACCACCAATCAATCATCTTGTTATGCACAGAGCAAGATTGACCTCTAGTAAGGTATCATGACCACTCAACAGATAGAGATTTAGTAAAGAATTGTTACCTATCAACGGTATGGTTATCATGCAATCTAATCATTTTATCATCTGTTATCTTATCAAGGCTGAGACATAGAATTGGTGTCAACCTCAGATCAAATCCTTGATATATTGGTATTTGGTTACTAGACCAATGATCGAAATAAAATTTGAATTGAGCGATGACTCAATCCCACTGTGGCCAAAGATTTGTAGTCGTTGCCATTGTAATTGATCTATGCGGTGAGATAACTTCTTCTCTATCCGGGAGTGATGAATCCTATGTCAATCCACCATAGCATCACTATACTTCTCGATATGGTCAATCACTACTATTCTGATAGCCTTAAAAATAACTATATTAGGCTTTTGTCAAACTATACCAATTGATATACAAAGCACTTTAGTGATCTCAAGTCTAAAGATCACATGCACCACCATCAATTAGAGGACTTATTCTATAGACACTAAGGATACCATCTGCATGGAATCCTTAAATGGATTAGTCTAGTGAACTTGCGTATAGAAAGCACTCATGTGTTTCACCAAGCTGTCACCAAACAATCTTGACAAATGAGATTTGTCACTACCTTTCGATAGGGTAGTTGTAACGCCCCGCTTGAGGTACGTTGTTATTGTTTCCTCTTTCGCCCTCATTTGAGTTGTTTTTGGTAATATTGTTTGATTTTCATCCAATCCTCTTTGCGTGCCGATGCGTCCAGAAATATCACAATCTTTCTTCTAATTCTCGATCTGACTCACACTTTACTTGTCCACCGTCTCCAATCATCGTGCAAGTACAAAATCACCATTTTTTACACCTAAAAACCTGAAATTCATACACATACCCGTGATTCTGAAAAGAAAATATATAAAAGAACTCGTACAAAATAATCCATTAAAGTCATGAATTCCCTAAAATCTACCTATAAAATCACGAAATATATATAACTTTTCACCACTCATCACAACCCCAACCAGCGTCTTGCTAGTTCCTAATAATCAAAGCGATCGAAACAAAATCTAAACCTACTATAACAACTTTAAACTAAACCACTTCCGTAGGTTGATACGATTGCATTTAGCATATGCAATAAGCCTTAAACCCCTAAATTCCCCTAGTGGACGAGTTATAGTTTAATGAGGGTTTATAGTGTACTACCTACAAACATCCTACAAATCCAACAAAAATTCCTAACAAATAAACAAAATTTCGGATTAGTCCATTAAAAAGTCTCAGAAATTTCATACACTTAACTATTAGTGTATGCCCTAAACCAATGATAGAGTTAAGGTTTAGGGAAACGATTATATATAAACTTTGTAATGTTTTATCATTAATAAAAGACGATTAGTCTACGCACTTTGTGCCATCTGTATTTATTAGTTGCGTATGTCCTGAGCTTGTTTTGGAAAGAATTCATTTTCAAAGAGATGAGAATATGAGTATCAAGATTCTTTCGGTGTGACTTGCTCTTAAGTATGTTTCGGTCAGATGTTATAGTATCAGGGGCAATATTAACGTAAGATTAGCATTACTGTGTGCCACCATTGATTAGCATGAGATGTTGATGGTTGGGAGATGAGACCCATATCATAAGCACAAGTGATGAGTGATTTATTAGAGAATGAAGCATTGAGCGTGACAATTGGATGATTGAGCACATGAGTATAATATCTTCAGTAAATGATCATCATTATGTGCATTAGTGTCACTTTATCCTTAGACCTAAAATGCGATCTGTCTGTGCATGGGTGCTCGGGTTCTTTAGTACATTATCACTAGATTGTTATATCTAGTGTGTAGTGTTTGTTGGTCATGAGTCAATCATGTATGGAGTCAGATGTGTATTCAATAAGGAATCTAATGGCTCGAATATTACGAGCTTGAGTGTTCCAAGGGATCAACGAATGTGGAGGAAGTCTTTGGCCAAACATTTGTGTTTTATGAATAGTTTCATAGAAACACATTCTACATTTAAGATCATTCGAATCATATGATCAAGTTAGAGATTTGACTATACCATGGTCTGCACTTGATCGAAACACGACATTAGAGGGAAAGAGGTGACATGACTGAAACACTCAATTTTACAGGTTCATATGATCTTACTTCATTCATTGATTGGAGGCCATGATTACTGCTAGGTGTCTGTTAGTGTATGCCCTAAACCAATCGTGTTGTCAGTTTCAGAACATTATATCTTGTAAATGTATTATGAATAAAAGAAATATTTTTATTTCACATGTTGATTTTCTGCTTCATTTATATTATATTATATTAATATTACATGTGAAATGTCTAGATGACACAGATCTTCAGAAGATCAAATCATCAAAGAATCCCTACGCAAGTAAGTTAATTGGGCAATAACATTGCATAAAAGACATGTTGAATATCTCCATTGAATATCATGTGATGGTATTAGTGTGGGTGATTTAAGAGGTATGTCACTAAGGCATTAGCATGGATAAACAGTTAGTGAACTATTTATCGAATAGACCGATCGATATCATATGGATGTGGTCAATGATGCATCGTAGGATCGTGCTAGTTACCACTGATCCTTAGACCTGAGACATCATGGTTGGATTCAACATAGGATGCATATGTTTCATATGGTGTATAAGCACGAGACTAGTCATGTCTTGTGTAATAAGCCGTTTGGTTATATGTTATCATATGCGAGGACAAGTGATGGTCAAGATGGGATCCGTTAACTCAAAATAGTTCTAACTCGAGTTCCCAGACGAATGTCAATAAACATTGAAAAGAGAAATCTCATGTTAGAGTATAATGAATGTCAGATGAAAAGTAGTTTCATGTTGACGAGTTCCATTGTATCGATTGACAATTCAATTAAAGATTAAGTTAAAGGTTTTGACATACTATGAACCATTCTTAATCGGGATTAGATAACGGAGGGTTTTGACTACACGGTACGTACGATCAGAATATGTGCATTGGAGTTTACACTTCATTGTGGTTTAAGGGTTATGGAACATTGCTAGACGTCTACCATAATTAGTGGGAGTTTCGATTATAAGAGTTATAAACAACATATCAAAATCTAATATTGGGCCCACAACTAGATCATAGTAAACCAAAATGGTCACACATAAACCAAGCTCAAGGAGAGAGAGTAATCATATCATTAATCAATTAATGATGTTCAGACGTAAACGTTGCATCCGAATTAATAATTGGTGAGAAATGACTATTCATGGATAGTTAGCACTAACCAAGGGTAATAAGGATTTATTAATATTATTATTGAATTGGATTCAATGATAGAGGCAAAAGTGCATTGGTTTTATTCTAAAGGGTTAGAATATTTAATGAATTAAAATTTGGTCTAATTATGAATTAACCATAAAACCAAGGACTTAACATATGTTTATTCTCAGTTAATTTTAAATTGTTTGAGGCCTTCCCAAAACAATTTAAAATTACACTTTATGCCCATGATATATAAATTAAATATATACATTTTAATGCAATTTGAAAGAATTGAAAACAAATCACTCTCTCATTTTCTCTCTCACCGTCTTGGCTCTCTCATCTTTGCCTTGGTGGACTTCATTTTGAGTTTCTTCATTTTCTTTGAAGAATCTAGACTCCAAGTTTCAACATCAAGCTTTTAGCAGAAGGAGTTGGTAATTTTTTATTTTTTTTCTTACAATAACAATCAATGAATTAATTGTTTGGTTTTTTACCTTATGTCCATCATCTTTGTCATCATTTCTCTCTATTTCCATATCCAAATGCATGAATCTCAACAGTGCACTCATGATTTGTAAGGAAGATAGATATTAAGAGTTAATATTACCTTACTGTCAATCAATTAATGAACCTAAAAATGTCACACACGTTATGGATTTCTAAGCTTGATGGGAATCAATGACTTTCTCATTAAGAGTTGATAAGAATATTAAAGTTTCCAATAGTCCTAATTGACTAATTAGTAGAATTAGTTAAAAGGATATTTTTTGTAATTGGATAAATTAATTGTTGATTGATTAATTAGAAAATATTAAGTCCAAATAAGAGACTTAATTTATAATGGATTTAATAGTTAACTTGGACCCAATTGGGCTAGCACTCAAATGGGCTTAGGTTTAGTTATCAATTAATCCATCAGAGAATACTTAAACTGAAATAAATATTCCAAGGATTGCCTACTAACCAATATTTGGTGGCTATTTAAAGGAGGCTTAGGGTTCATTATTTAATAAGAGAAATTATAAGAAAACCCTAGCCACCAATATTCTCTGTCATCCCAAGGAAGAAGTTGTTCTTGATTCCATTGTAGTGGGTCAATTCCCATCAGCGAGAGATCCTATGTGTATCGATCTAGAGGTACCACACTTGGGGTACTTTGTGAAGATTCAACAGGAGAAAGAAAATAGCAAATGAGTCAATAACCTTTCTTACTCTTATTTTGCTTTCCATGTTTTTTGATACATAATGCTACATGTGTTATTTGCATTAAATCGTCATTACCTCGTCAATTGGACAAAGTTTTAAAATCCGAGCAACCAGGCGCTTCAGCTAAACGTTCCTAATCCCACACACACAAAATAACCAACATTACTTCAATTCTAAGAGCATCCTAAGCATCAATCTCACCTTCATTCTCAACTCTCTACATTCAACAATCCACAATCTGTTATTCTAACACCAAAAATAATTATGTATGCAACATCCATAAACTAAAATCGATCCCATCACTATGAATATGATTAAAACTCCATAGAAACAAACTCCATTGGCCTACTTTTTAAACCACTCTCCCTAATGTAGACAATTACACAACTTTAGATCATTAGGACTTTATTAAGCTTGTAAACTCTATAAAAACAAACTCTATTGGCCTACTTTTCAAACCACTCTCCACTAATGTAGACAATTACACAACTTTAGATCATTAAGACTTTAAGCTTGTAACATTAGGCTAAGGCAATGGGTTATGAAAGACGAAAAGGAAAGAAACAAAATAAGAAAATTAATCTTTTGTTTTTTAACAAAATCGCTCACAGCAGATCACATTCTTTCTAACTTCCCAATCTTATTACATCTCCTACCCAACACATTTGAATTTGCACACTTCTATACTTCCGATTCATTCAATTTTTTTTTTTTTTTTTTGAATCAAGATCTCAATTAATAACTATTGAATCAAGCAAAATTAATACTAGGAAGTATGAACATTACAACGTTCCCTTGTTTCCTTGATCTTCACAATTCACCACAACCCCCAACCCATTCTTTTTAATATTCCCAACATTTTGAGAAAATTTCTTAGTCACACACATTCTCCCTCATCTGCATAAATTTAGATAAATCCTCTTAAAATAAAGGGAGTATAATGTGTTTAAAGTATACGGGTGAGTTATTGTGGACAAATGAAAGAGAATCCAAGCTAAAATATTCAATATCAGTGCAAAAAAGGGTGCTAGAGATAATAAAATATAGGGTTGTCTTGAAAGGCTCAAATGGTACAAAGATGGCCTAAGTCAATTCCTCAGTCGTGCATTATCTAGGATTTCGCCTCGAGTGGTCATCAAATAAATTCTAGAATTTGAGGATCTCAATATGCCTTAGGATGTACACCAAAACACTCCTAAATGGTAAAGCTAACCACCAATCGAACCACATTCATGAGAGTGTCAAACTACAACAAAACTAACAGTCAGAATATTCCTTGACTAATTAAAATTTTAATTATTCTAAGCGCTTCATGTCAATGAAATCTTGTTACTATCATCTCAAATACATTAATTTAAAAAAAAAAAAAAAGCAAAACACACATCCCGAATCTCATGAAAATTGAAATAGAAGTAAGAATTTCCCCCCCCCAACCTAAATCCTGGAATTGTCCCCAAGGGCAAGCATAATTATATGTGGTGATGGAAAGAATCATTACCCTCATTAAAAAACATCGCAACATAGATTGACATGTAGCACCAAGTGTAAATCTTGTAGTGGACATAAATATCTACCAACAAAAATAAACAAAATGGTATCCTCGGAAAAGAATCCACATCCTTTGTTAAATATCTTGCATTTGGAATAAAAAGAAACATCAACTAAATAAAATAAAATAAATAAAATCAACACCTATGAAATAAACGTCTACACAACCAAACAAGAATACGAAAGTAGCACAAAACAAATGTCATCAATAATACCAAATCAAAAACAACAAAGGACAATATGACAAGTAGATAAACATCGGCGGTCCACATCCATCATATCCATCATTCTCCATAATTCCCTCCTTGCCATCCTCATCATCTCCACCTCATACTCCTTAGCATGCATACTAGGCTCAAAGTCCCCAAATAGTCAGAAACTGAAACTGACTACTATCAAATCGTGCTTGAGTAAGCTGAAAGTGCTAGATCCTCTGCATAGTCTAACAACACTCTGCCTGATAAGTCATCTGCTAGTGGCCCAAGTCTGCTACTCCCTCATCCGGATACCTCATTACTCACTATGGCCAGCGATCTCTCATATTTCATAACAGATCCGACCAGGCGGCACAAGAAGTGGATGGAAGTGAGCTGTCTCATTATGTCGCGGTTGGATACGTTGGTCCTCTCCCGTGGGCCTATTGTGCAATTTTAGAAAATAATCACAAGTCAATCTAGGGGATAGCTCACCATACCTCATCTTCCCCAGTCGGCACTTTAGCTTGAATGAATAGGCAGTAATCAAATTAGGGAATAAGTAGGGCACTCCCTGAACTCTCTAGCATGCAAAATCCGATACTATTAATATTTCCCACATCCATCTGCATTCACTGATCAATACCATATAATATAAGTGCCCTCTCAATGCCTACTGTGCTATGATGAACGGCATAATGCTTGGCACATACAAAATACTGCCAGAGTTGATATCTGAATTTCAAGAACTTTCCAGAAAGCCCTTGTGTACTCCCTGAGTAATTTTCCACTCACCTTGACCGTTGTTAAACATTTCAGAACCAATCCTAGTCCGTTCTTTGAGGAATTCAGCCTACCATCCTCCTCTAATGGAACATCAAGTAAGCTATAAAACTATTAATTGTAGCAGCATCAAAACTCCCCTCAACACCTTGAATCCTAATTTTCCCATTTCTACTTTCAAAGGCCTTGGCATAAAATTCCATAACAAGGGGCTCGATAGCGGGTTTCATTGGGCACAAAATTTCTCCCATTTCCAACCTGCTGCTGAACCAGTCATTTTATCATTACACACATAAAACAAATTCAATTTTAGTGATGACAAAGGAAAACAAATATTGATATGTAGTTTTAATTGTATTTGTTCTATCTCTTTTTGTTGATTTTGTTGTTTGATTTGTGGGTTTTGTGGGTTTTACAATTATCGTCTTTCTGTAGGATGCTATCATCAAATGTTTTTTTTTGCTATAGGTGGTGGTCAATTCTATTTGCAGCAAATAAATTTGTGTCACAGGATCTTTATCTTCATGGCTTCTTCAATGCTTCAATTAAGTTGCCTTCAGATTTTACTGTTGGAGTTGTTGCTTTCTATGTGAGTTCTCTTCTCAACATTCTTAATTTTTTTTTCTAAAATAAAAATAATTCATTTTCATTTCTCAACAATCAAAATCAGTTTTTTCCTTTGGCTCTACAAGTCTCTTGCTTTAAAGTTCACATTTTTCAACAATGTTTATCTTTCTCTGATTGATTTATGGACTTATCAATAATACTCAGTAGGTTATCCTACAAATTTGATTGCAAACGTTAAATGGTGACATATTTGAGAAGAACCATGATAATATAGACTTTGAGTTCAATTTGTGGATATTTTATTTATTGATTTTTTTATTATCAATTCAATATAAAATGAACTTTAATATAGAAAATATATATTTAAAAAAAAAAACCAATAATAATGTAAAAAAATATATAATAAACATATATGCGCAATGCAACTTAAAAATGAATATAAGTTACAAAAATTGCGGAAGGTCAATATAAATTTTAAGTTTAAATAGTTGATCTTGATAATATTCAGGTGATATTAAATATCATACACAATTCACTATAAAATATTGACATCGAATATCAAAAACATGTCTGCAAAAATAATATCAATTATATAAGGTGATGATCTTGAAAATATAATTAGACTATATAATATTTAGGTGATTTTCTCAAGTTGGATGAATGATTTAATGACATCTACCTATAATTGATATTAATAATTATACAGCTACAATTATTAATTTTATTTTAACACAACTTTGTATATATACAGTTTATATTTACTTTAAAATTTGTATAAATTAATAATTATTATGTCTTAATCTAATTAGTTTATTTTGTTAGAATAAATTTGTTCACAATCTATTTAAAAAAATTGAATAAACATACCCGCACAATGCGCATGCCCCATTTCTAGTTTTATTCTAAAATGCAATTTTATTATATCGTGTAATTCGTATTTCAATATAAATACATGTTACAATTATGCCCTTAAAATGGTAGAACTGTGTTGAGGGTATCAAGCGTTTCAAATCCTGATTATGAGAACTCTATGAGCACTAATATTGGTCATTCTAGAAACGACATAGCCCTAGTATTATTCTTATATAGGCATAAATAATACGGTAAGACTATCAAGGCGTTGAACGACCATACAAAGAGGCAATGACAATTCTCATACGTCAAAATTGTTTGATGGTGACTGATGAACAAATTTACTTCCTCGCAAGTGAACGAATCGCTATCGCAATATAGATGCAAATGCAAGGGTTAATCCCATAGAGATTTGTAAGCAATTTACTAATCCTAATAACTTTACTTTAATTAAATTGAATTAATGAATTATCAGAATTTAAATTATAAATAACAACTAATTAAAACTAAAGTTAAACCAATATGTAAATGATTGAAAATCCAATTAACCAAAACCTAGTATCCAATTTCACCATAATTATCCAGCTTTATGTCAGCCATCTAACTATTGTATCTCAATTCACTCTCTAAGGTTCACACTCACTAAACCAAGGTATTACCGTAAGACATTCGAGATTAACCTAGTATCTTTAACATTGGACTAGCTAGGACGTATAGTCTAGCCTAAGGATTAAAAACCCTTTAAACACTAGAATACTGAAATCATGAATAAAGGCGTATCTGTTAGGGCGTATGCACAAATACTAATCATTCAAGAAATCATGAACCAACTAGTATTCTGTCAGGGCGTATGCACAAAATACTAATCATTCATTCATATGAGCTATTCAAGATTAACACATGATATTTCTCTAAGATTAACACATACAACCTATTATTCTTATTTCACATGTTGATTTTCTGCTTCATTTATATTATATTATATTTAATATTACATGTGAAATGTCTAGATGACACAGATCTTCAGAAGATCAAATCATCAAAGAATTCCCTACGCAAGTAATGTTAATTGGGCAATAACATTGCATAAAAGACATGTTGAATATCTCCATTGAATATCATGTGATGGTATTAGTGTGGGTGATTATAAGAGGTATGTCACTAAGGCATTAGCATGGATAAACAGTTAGTGAACTATTTATCGAATACGACCGATTACGATGAATCATATGGATGTGGTCAATGATGCATCGTAGGATCGTGCTAGTGTACCACTGATCCTTAGACCTGAGACATCATGGTTGGATTCAACATAGGATGCATATGGTTCATATGGTGTATAAGCAAGAGACTAGTCATGTCTTATGTAATAAGCAAGTTTGGTAATATGTTATTCATATGCGAGGACAAGTGATGGTCAAGATGGGATCCGTTAACTCAAAATAGTCTAATCTCGAGTTCCCAGACGAATGTCAATAAACATTGGAAAAGAGAAATCTCATGTTAGAGTATAATGAATGTCAGATGAAAAGTAGTTTCATGTTGACGAGTTCCATTGTATCGATTGACAATTCAATTAAAGATTAAGTTAAAGGTTTTGACATACTATGAACCATTCTTAATCGGGATTAGATAACGGAGGGTTTTGACTACACGGTACGTACGATCAGAATATGTGCATTGGAGTTTACACTTCATTGTGGTTTAAGGGTTATGGAACATTGCTAGACGTCTACCATAATTAGTGGGAGTTTCGATTATAAAGAGTTATAACGAAACATATCAAAATCTAATATTGGGCCCACAACTAGATCATAGTAAACCAAAATGGTCACACATAAAACCAAGCTCAAGGAGAGAGAGTAATACATATCATTAATCAGATTAATGATGTTCAGACGTAAACGGTTGCATCCGAATTAATATATTGGTGAGAAATGACTATTCATGGATAGTTAGCACTAACCAAGGGTAATAAGGATTTATTAAATATTATTATTGAATTGGATTCAATGATAGAGGCAAAAGTGCATTGGTTTTATTCTAAAGGGTTAGAATATTTAATGGAATTAAAATTTGGTCTAATTATGAATTAACCATAAAACCAAGGACTTAACATAAATGTTTATTCTCAAGTTAATTTTAAATTGTTTGAGGCCTTCCCAAAACAATTTAAAATTACACTTTATGCCCATGATATATAAATTAAATATTATACCATTTTAATGCAATTTGAAAGAATTGAAAACAAAATCACTCTCTCATTTTCTCTCTCACCGTCTTGGCTCTCTCATCTTTGCCTTGGGTGGACTTCATTTTGAGTTTCTTCATTTTCTTTTGAAGAATCTAGACTCCAAGTTTCAACATCAAGCTTTTAATAGCAGAAGGAGTTGGTAATTTTTTATTTTTTTTTCTTACAATAACAAGTCAATGAATTAATTGTTTGGTTTTTTACCTTATGTCCATCATCTTTGTCATCATTTTCTCTCTATTTCCATATCCAAAATGCATGAATCTCAACAGTGTCACTCATGATTTGTAAGGAAGATAGATATTAAGAGTTAATATTTACCTTACTGTCAATCAATTAATGAACCTAAAAATGTCACACACGTTATGGATTTCTAAGCTTGATGGGAATCAATGACTTTCTCATTAAAGAGTTGATAAGAATATTAAAGTTTCCAATAGTCCTAATTGACTAATTAGTAGAATTAGTTAAAAGGATATTTTTTGTAATTGGATAAATTAATTGTTGATTGATTAATTAGAAAATATTAAGTCCAAATAAGGAGACTTAATTTATAAATGGATTTAATAGTTAAACTTGGACCCAAATTGGGCTAGCACTCAAATGGGCTTAGGTTTAGTTATCAATTAATCCATCAGAGAATAACTTAAACTGAAATAAAATATTCCAAGGATTGCCTACTAATCCAATATTTGGTGGCTATTTAAAGGAGGCTTAGGGTTCATTATTTAATAAGAGAAAAATTATAAGAAAACCCTAGCCACCAATATTCTCTGTCATCCCAAGGAAGAAGTTGTTCTTGATTCCATTGTAGTGGGTCAATTCCCATCAGCGAGAGATCCTATGTGTATCGATCTAGAGGTACCACACTTGGGGTACTTTGTGAAGATTCAACAAGGAGAAAGAAAATAGCAAATGAGTCAATAACCTTTTCTTACTCTTATTTTGCTTTCCATGTTTTTTGATACATATATGCATACATGTGTTATTTGCATTAAATCGTCATTACCTCGTACAATTGGGGACAAAGTTTTAAAATCCGAGCAACCAGGCGCTTCAGCTAAACGTTCCTAATCCCAACAACACACAAAATAACCAAACATTACTTCAATTCTAAGAGCATCCTAAGCATCAATCTCACCTTCATTCTCAACTCTCTATCATTCAACAATCCACAATCTGTTAATTCTAACACCAAAAATAATTATGTATGCAACATCCATAAACTAAAATCGATCCCAATCACTATGAAATATGATTAAAACTCCATAGAAACAAACTCCATTGGCCTACTTTTTAAACCACTCTCCACTAATGTAGACAATTACACAACTTTAGATCATTAGGACTTTATTAAGCTTGTAAACTCTATAAAAACAAACTCTATTGGCCTACTTTTCAAACCACTCTCCACTAATGTAGACAATTACACAACTTTAGATCATTAAGACTTTATTAAGCTTGTAACATTAGGCTAAGGCAATGGGTTATGAAAGACGAGAAAGGAAAGAAACAAAATAAGAAAATTAATCTTTTGTTTTTTAACAAAATCGCTCACAGCAGATCACATTCTTTCTAACTTCCCAAATCTTTATTACATCTCGCTACCCAAACACATTTGAATTTGCACACATTCTATACTTCCTCGATTCATTCAATTTTTTTTTTTTTTTTTTTTNAAAAAAAAAAAAAAAAAAACAAAAAGAAACGATGAGACGAAAATATGTATAAGAATCTCACTTGAATTTAGGGTTTTGTTATCTAAATGTTTGAGAGAACATTGTTATTTGCTACTGTTTTTTTGAAATGAAATACAGTTTATAATTTATAGTAAAACCTTATGGGTATTTTGTTTAATTGATTGTATCTTTTGGAGTTCTACAAGAAGTATTTTAAGATAAAAAACTCATTTACACTAAAATAACCAAACTATTACCAAATAATCATTCACGAATAACCAAATTCCTAATTCCATGAATCTAATAATACTTTAATAGAGGATTTTCATTTATAGTCTATACGTGTCACAATAAATATCACAATTCTTAAAATATCATATTAGTAATATTATGATTACTATCAATCCAATCACAATCATAAATAAACATCATATTCTTTCTCAAACCAATTCCATGATTCTTACTAGTCGATAACATTATCGTCCCAACACCTTGATCACTTCGTGCTTCCATATATTTCTCTATGGAAGCAGTGAAGGTAGACTTCAGGATAGCCCCAATAATACTTTCTTAGAGCAACACAGTTGGGATGCTTCTGATTCCATATTGAGTGGCTAATACCATCAACCTAGTACATAAGGCGGGAATAATCCTAATTTCTAAGACACTCTACCCTATGGTGTTTAATAATCATTGTGTTCTCACATTCTCTTAATCTCCCATTCTCTCGTAATCATGAATTGGTTCTCACCCCTATATTTATGGGTAGTATATGGGACATCCAATTTCTAATAGGATTCATATTTTAATTCCTAATAGTGTTAGAGTAGGTGTCTTAGAGTCATTCCATTTTGTAAATGTTGACTCTTGTAAATAATGTTTATAATTAATAAAGGCATTTTCTACATTATGTAATTAGTATTTACTGTATGTTATAATGTATGCCCTTAGAATGGTAGAATTGTGACGAGGGTATTGAGTGTTTCAAATCTCGATTGTGAAGACCCTATGATCACATATGATGGCCATTCTAGAATCATCCGTTGCCCTATTATTACTCTGAATAAGGACACAAATAATATGGTAAGGTTATCATAGTGTTGAATGACCTTGTCGAAAGACAGTGACTGATCTCACTTGTCAAGCTTGTTTGTTGATAATCTAGTGCAACACATGTGTGCTTGTCATAGGTGAGTTCACTGGACGAACCCACTAGAGGATTCCACATAGATGGTAACTTCAGTGTCTGTGGAGTAAATCCTTTAACGAATGGTGGTGTATGCGATTCTTACTCTTGAGATCACCAAAGCGCCTTGTGCACCAATTGGTGTAATTTGATACTAGCTCAACGCAGTTCTATTAAGAGCTATCAGAATGGTAATGATTGACTACATTGAGAAGTGTATCAAGACTATGGTGGATTGACAAAAGATTCATCACTCCCGGATACAGGAGAAATTATCCCACTGAGCAATTTGGTAAATGGCAACGACACTAAATCTATGGTTACAGTGGGATTGAGTTATAGCTCAATCCAATATAATTTTGGTCGTTGGTTCAATAACCGAATACCGAGATATTAAGGATATCTGAGGTTGATACTACTTTTGTACCTTGGCCTTGATGAGATAATGGATGATGAAAGGATTTTATTGCAGTAACTATATCATTGATAGGTAAGTTGTTTTGCTGAATCTGAATTTATCGAGTGGCCATGATGCCTTGCTAGAGGCCAATCGTGGTCTATGTTTAGTGAGACGATTGATTGGGTGTTAATCGTGATACAACTCACTACCGATATGATGAGATACCTTCGGGTCACACACATGGAAGATAGATTAAGGACAAATGAGTGAGAAGGGTATTTTTGTCTTTTGAGATGAAATAGCATTTTGGTAATCTCATAGTGCAATTAAATTTGCTAAAATTGTTGCTTATATTTAATTTCATATGGAAATTAAAATAAGTGAGATTATGTATATATATATTGTTAAATGCTATATCAATATTAATATTAATATTAATATTTGAATAATATTAATATTAAAGATAATATAAAATCAAATTCTAAGTTTGAATTTGAAATAGAAAATTGCCATGGGAAAATTACCTTGATATTGGTAATTGTATAATTATGGAATTATTTGATATAATTCCAAAATTAAATTAGGGTTTTTTGGCGTACACTATTTAAGTGTACTTAAAAACCAAAAAACAATTAACACAATAATTCTAAAACCCTAGCCGTCCACTCTCTCTGTGTCTCTCACTCTCCCAAGCCGTTTTGTGGAGAAGAATTTTCATAAAGAAAATTCTGCACTTCCTTGATCCTTGTGTGTTTGGCTAGCACTTCGAACTGCAAGGCGATTGACGTCCTGTCTCCGTGTGGATACCGAAAGTTCAATCTTGACTTAGTGTGGAAGTGATTCGTATCGTAAGGAGCCTCCAAACGCGGGTATATATTCTGGAACGTTTATGTTCGTTATCGTTTTATATTAATAATGTAAATTGCATAAAAGGGTCTTGGGTTCACGGTTGTTGTTGGAGATTTGATTTTGTTTTTCCGCTATGTAAATCCCATTAGCAACTTACAGTGATATCAGAGCCTACCTTATACTTTTTACGTTGTTATACGACGTTTGGATGTATTGATTTCGATATGTATCAATTATAGTTTTTATGTATTGTGTAAAATCTGAATTTTTTTGTTATAAAAACTATTGTGGTTGATGTGTTGCGATGATTATTTTTGCATTTGTTCATGGTGGATCGAAATCAAATCAAATAAAACTTGATTTCGATCAGCGGAGGAGGCTGCCGTGGAGAGTGGCGTGTTGTTGACACAGCGCACAGCATGGCAGTAGCAAAAAGCAGCAGCGACAACGCTCAAACGTGCGCTGCCATTGGACAGAATCCCCACAGCAGCACTGCTGTTCCACGCTGCCATGCGTCAAGAGAGATTAGTGGGAAAAAGAAAAGAAATTGAAATATTAAAAAATTATTAATAAACATAAAACAATTGTCTTTTTAATATCTTAAATTTCGTTAATAAATCTTCGTATACAAAGAATTTTGTATTATGTGTTTGATTGATAATAAAATGTTTTTACAATTTAAAACAATAGTTAGAGTGTTGTTTATAAAAATACATTATGAGAGTGTTTGGATCATATAATGTTTTTTTTATCTTAGTAATAAGATTACTGGAAAGAAATATTATATTTTAGATGACCGGTTTAAATTATTATTGTGCTTGGTTCAATTGAGATGTATTAATAATTATTGTGTTTGGTTGACAGTAATAACAGATGTCCTGAAATACATTTTTACTAGAATGCCATTGGGATGATTACCTGTATTACTAATTAATCTGTTTGGTTGGCTGTAACAGCAGATATCTTGATTACATTTTACTAAAATGCCTTTTAGATGATTACTGGGTATAAATAATTAACGTGTTTGGTTAAGAAAAGAAATGATAAATTAACAAAATTCTTTTTCTTATATTTTAGCCAAGTATTTTATTGTTAAGTCATTTATTGACAAATTTACACAGACTATTGAAATTCTGAAAAAAACCTATTGTATTTTCTGTTGGGTATACATTCAACACCTGACCCTGGTATTGCAACAAATATAGTTGCCATCTCCCAATTTAAAACTCTTATTTCTGTATTGCCACAAACCATAGTTTGTACATGTTAATTTCTACTTTAGTTCAATTGAAGCCTTTTTTTTTTAAAGGCAAAAGAAAAATTGTAGTTTTTTGGTTTTACACCATGGCTGGAATTTAGAAGCAAGTTTCCAAATTTGAGGAAATTTGTTAACTTTTTCCACTTATCCTGGGCCGAAACTATGTGTGAAAAGTGTAAGAATTATTGGTACATTTGTCATATCACATATTTTGGAGTACTTGTGCATTTACATTCTGCTAAATCCAAGCAATGTACCAATGAATTAACTACAAGCTGAATAACGACGCTCTTTAAATCTATGAACCAATAATAATATATAATTCCGCACGTTGCAACAGTGAACATAATCACCACCATTTTTTAAGTGAACTCAATTCGACACCCGCAAATACTAATTACACAATACTCAATACACAATAATCATACATAAATGAATAAAACGCAGCATATGCTACTCAACTTTACACAACAGTTTGTCACGGAAGGCTGTAAATTCAGCCAGTGTAAACCAATCATGCTTCATCTGTGGAGAATAAAAATCAACAACAATAACCCACATATTATAATTGAAGAGACAATAAACAAATCAACCTGAACTATTAAATGACTGCAGTACTTACAAAGTAAGGTTACCCGTCGTTGATTGAAAAATCTTCTGGGGCAGCTTCTAGAAACTTGGTTATATAATACATTATGAAATATCCGCAATCCATGTCGTTCCTCAACACGTTCCATTGTTGAGGGACCTAGTGAGTGCATTTATTGGTCACAACAAATACATGAAATACTAGACATATCAACCACTAATTACCATCAACCAACATAATATACTGTTTTATCACCTTAGGCACTAGCAAAGGTAGTTTCTCAACCAATGCTGGATGCTTGGGCATTATTCCTGATTCATAAATTTCCCTCACCGACCTGCATAATTAAGCTTGGACAATTTGAAACCCATTCCAGTACCGCATCTCCAACAATACAATTTCATCATGTGCTCAAATGTGCTTGCAAATAATTGTGAAATAATCAAAGTTTACCATTGAATCAGAGGTTGTAGCGTCATTCTATTTTCTGATCCAAGTGAATCAAGTAGCACCATGCATCAAGTTTTAATTTCCAAGTTTACATCTCCACCAAAGTTGCACAAAATCAGTAAACTCCAAGGACCCTTGTCAGCATAATTTATGCATAGTATCAATGTCAACTCTTAAGCAACCAAAATCAACCCATGTCCGCATTTGGTAAATATAAAACAAATGCCTACAGATACAATATCTTCACTCACTAGAGGACTATAGGAATGAACACATATTTCCTTGAGAATATGTTTAATTCGTCAATCCACTTCAGCACGTTCCCTTTGTACACTTCTTCTGTGTACATAAAAAACCACATGCAGTCCAGGGTGATGAAATTGTGCAAGTTGTCTACTTTAAAACTCCCCCACAACTTCTTGCAGATCAGAAATACATAGTCAATCATATGAGGTAAACATATTATGTAAATATGGCGTGAAGCATGTAAATTATAAAATAGTTTCGTACCCCATGTGGAGGTCAAACATACTGCTGCTCAACATCCCCCCTCCCCTTCTGTTTGCCAATCGCCTAATTGACCTTTGTTGATTTGTGGCACCTACATATGTTCATCATTCATTTACATTAGCAAACAATTCCAAACATCTTTCATAACTCAAAGCATTAGTCGGTTTACGAGTTGCAAGGTTGGCACCTTTGCATTTGCTACCCTTTAAGGTTGAAGGAATCTCTTAACATTCTTTGTGTACTGAATGACTGGTCCTGCCCACATCTACACATCAATAAATTATGAGCTACATTAATAAGCATTATTCCCAACCATACAACAAATTGACTCTATAACTATCAAATTGTAATACCTTTCACATTGCTATCTGTACAAACTGTGTGACTCTCTTGACATTGTTTATGAACTTTTGTGCTTTCCGTCATCACTAATGGGCAACGTGGTGGTCCTCCCATTGTTCCTACACACCAACCTACAAAACAAAGCACATCAAAGAGGGAAAGAAACAAAAATTATAGAACTGACACTTTATAAATGCTAGTATACCTTGACCGTACTTTCCTGGTGAACTAAATGTCAGTTTCCATAAGTAAATCAAAAGACCACATTCACCATACTAAGACAACAAACATTAAACGCACAGACATGCAAACATCCTTTTATACATCACTACCAAAGTTAAGAGTTTTTTACATTCCATATTAGTGATCCGTACCTTCCCGTACTAACTGCAAACATAGAGCATTACCATTTAATTACTAGATAGACATGGTTTTGACAAAAACATAACAAAAAACATCATCCTATATGCAGTTAGAATATAGGCAAAATACAAATACGGGAATCCAATCACTGTGTCAGCATACTAATAAACCTGTGCACAAAAAAAAAAAAAAAAAAAAACATTACAATACCTCACTGGAAATCAACGTGTGGTCGGTACTCATTACTTGCTCCAAGGTGCATCTTCACAAAATCTTCTGCACGTGCATTGGTAACCCAAACAAGATATCTATCTTGTGAGGTTCCTTGCAAATCTCGTGGTGGCTGTCAGCATCTCAGCGATTGTGAATCCATCCAATTGAGAAAGGATCGAATACACCTGCCCTTTACGATCTTTCTCTTGGGTCTCCTTCTTAAAGTAGTCAGCAATACCCTTTAGCTCAGCTCGGGTCCCAGACAAGGCAGTCCCAAACCTGCCCAATGTGGCATGCCAGTCTATTGCTTTTCTAGCCTTTTTTTTCCTCTTCTTACTACTGACAGCAACTTTGCTTCGACTAGCGACAACCGCTTGACAAGTAGAATCAACCACATCATCCTTTTGCAGGGCACTAGCCTGCTTGTCGACATCGAGATCTACATCGACATTGATGTCCATCTATTCATCATTGTTGTCAGTAGTGTCATTATCCAAATCTTCAACAGCATCAGCTACTGTCTCCGCACCAACTACGTTGGCCTTGTCTTTGCCGTAGATGGCGACAAAGGAATCATAGTGCACCCACGATTTGTGTCGCAGTGCTCTTGCAAAAGATTGACTCTACAAAAAAGTTAATCATCATAAGATATATTACATTTGTATGAGCACATATAAACATGAAGTTCAGAAAATAAATATACACAAATAAACCAACACAAGCATACTTACTCGGACCTAGTCATCGAAGACATCCTTGGTACATGTAATGCATTTCTCCTTATCATTCCACCCGAAGCCGCAACCTTTCTCAAGCATGTCGTTGATTGCATTATATTGCCTTCTCAACATCTTGACCCTCAAGTCAATATGCGGTTGTGCTTTCAAATCGCAATAAGGAAGCTTTTCCCACATTATCTTTTCGACCTCAGCTAAGTAACCGCATTTGAACTCCCGCTCAGTTCTCCAAAGTGGCTGCTTTTTCAGCTCCAGCAGACACTCCACCAACACATCATCCTCATTTTTTGTCCACTGCCACTTACCTTTGCCTTTCCCTTTCTACCCTTTTTCGTAGGCACAGGGTTGTCATGCATGGTAATGCTCCTGTTGGACTCATTGGGGTGCGTGCTGACCTCTCCATAATGCTGAAAGAAAAAAAAAATGCAGATTAGTGATATTAGGAAAAAAAATTAGGTTACAACTTCGTTTATACACAATGTTTGGGCTACTGATATGCGCAATATTCATAATTTTAAGTAAATCAACAAGAATAATACATGAACGGGATCAATTAACATTCAACCATCCACATTACGACAAATGTAAGTCAAAGAACAAGTCCACAAACAAAGCATATGTGTTTGGGTTCATTCATACATGGAAAATCAGAAAAGACAGAAATTTAAAAAGTCACAACACTACACATAAACTAAACACAAGCACAATCATTCATTCTACGCAGCCATCCAAGTATTGAACATTTTAGTTGCCAAATTGTCTCTAAATGCAGTCCACGCGGCACTAGGCTCAACGTGCCTGATCAGTTATCCATCGTCATCCTCTTGCCCTTCATCGTTCACCTTTTCTTGCAGCTCCGCTTCAACTGGGTCAATGGGTAACTCAGACCTTATGAAGTTGTGCAAAAGGCAACATGCAATAGTGATTCTACATCGAGTTTTGACAGGGTAATAAGATGTGTCCTTCAATATTTCCTATCGAGCTTTCAGGATTCCGAAACATCGCTCAATACAATTTCTTGCTTGAGAGTGTTTCATGTTGAGAAATTCTTGCGGTGATGCCGGTTGGTGACCTTGCTGCCATTCACTCAGATGATATCTTTGTCCTCGATAAGGGGCCAAAAACCTTTCCCCGTTAGTGTATCTAGCATCACAAAAATAATATTGCCCTAAAATAAACAATTTCAAGTCAATAACAATTACTAAGTGCACTATTATGGCAGACCTTAACATTAAAAATACAATTTATTTTGTTATATTATCTTGGGGGACCTTTAATCCATTTCTCCTAGTAATAGCATCACTAAGAACTCTACCATATGCAGTGGAACCTTCCCACCCAGGGAAGACATATATAAACTGCATTTTAGGTGTCCATACACCAAGGACATTAGTTGTGATTTCACTTTTCCTTAACTGGTACCTAGCTATATCGCCAGCGGGCACGTGAACCTTTATGTATGTTCCATCTAAGGCTCCCAAGCAGTTCTAACATAGAAAAACAAAAATATTTTAGAGAAAACACTAAGTTTGATTTTAATAAGCTACTGAACTACATGTGCATCCTAAACTTGGTGATTAGACTGTACCTTGAACCATTTCCACCGGTCATCGGTTGAGTTCTCGGGAATGGCCTCTGGTTTTTTAAACAGCAGGGTATGCAAGCTTAACACAACGTTCATGACTAAGTGAAAATTGTGGCTTATTGTCTCAATGGATCTACGCATTTGATGTTTCATGACTCTGGGCTTTTGGTTATGGGCAAGGATGTGAAGAAATGTCCTAACTAATTCTTCTACGGATGAATGACGGGTTGATTTTAAGTTGGCATGTATAGTAAGTAAATTACACAATTTTTCAAATAGAGCCCTATTCATCCTACAACTCTCAAAACTTAACTCATCACTTTGGAAAAGCATGGTGTGTAAATTCAACGACCTAACCTTAAACCTAGATGCAGACTCACTGGCATATGATATACCAACCCTACGTTTACCCCATATATTAAGTGCATTAGCCAACCCAAGAAGGACAAGCATGGTGTACATGGTTTCTAACATGTCCAAATGGAAGACTAAAAGGACAACCAAGTGCATTTTCTGCCTGACTGTTAAACGAGCCATAGCTGTTTCACATAATTCATGGATCAAAGCATAATAAAATCAATCAAGCATGTACAAGTCCTTAAACCAATAACAAGAAATTGTATATGGAAGAAATCAAATTGAATATAAAACCCTAAACAACATAAACATCAAAATTTAATAATCACACCACCAAACAAAAATTCACCACAAACACTCATACAATTCTCAAAGTTCCACACATAAAAATTTTTCATCCATCACACAAACCAACATAAACATCACAAAAATTTCACATCAATCCCTCAAAACTGTCTTCTTTAGCAATTCAATTGGCATTATATTATTGTGCTTTCTTAAGGTTATTGTACTACAAGTTTCATTTTAGGACTAAATTTATTATTTGTTGTTAATTTTTGTGTTGTGGACAATAAATATTTCAATTTGATTCGCATGCTCAATAGTTTGTACATTTTCAGGTTTATCTTGATCGCAGGAATCCAATCAGATTTGACTTTATCCAGTTTCGTAACTGCGCATGCTTAACCTATTTTGATTAATTCTTAGGTTGTCCAATAAAAATGTTCCAATAACGATTGTAATATATTTTTATTATCTTTCTAACCAACGAATTCTCATGCTCATGCTGAAAAGTATTTCATACCTCATGGACCACAACATATTTGGACTGTTTTTTGTTTTCGTTGTATAGTTTGTTGTTTCTTGGGCATGTCCAAGGTTTTTAGCAGCAGCAGAGGTTTGGTCTCCTAGGTTGTAATATTTTCATTCTTTTATACAATTACCTCATTTATCGAAAATAAAATATGATACTCTTTCATTTGTTTTTGTAGAAATTGTGAGTAAGAAAAGACGATAATCCTGTTAGTGTATGCCCTAGGAACCAATCGTGTCATCGGTTCCGAGGCATTATGTTTTGTATATATATGTGAATGTATATAGTTTGTATATACATTTTATCTTATCAATAAAAGAAAGTGTTCTTATTTCACATGTGGTTTATTGCTTCATTTATATATATGTATTACATGTGAAATGTCCGGATGATACAAATCTTTAGAAGATCAAAATCATCAAAGTATTCCCTACATAGGTAATATTAATTGGGCAATAATATTACATAGTAGGCATGCTGAATGCCTCCGTAGAATATCATGTGATGGTATTGGTGTGGGTGATTATAAAAGTTATATCACTAGGGCATTAGCATGGATACGCGGTTAGTGAACTGTTTATCGAATATGGCCATTTATGATGAATCACATGGACATTTAAAATGTAGTCAATGATTTATCATAAGATCGTACTAGGGTATTATTAATCCTTAGACCTGAGATATCACGGTTGGATTCTGCATAAACGCATATGGTTCATATGGTGTATAAACATGAGGCTAATCATGCCATGTGTTAATAAGCCGATTTGGCCATGTGTTGTTTATGTGTGAGGACAAGTGATAGTCAAGATGGGATCCGTTGACTTGGTATAGATTGATATCAAGTTCCTAGACAAATGTCAAGATACATTGGAAAAGGGAAATCTCCGGCCGGGGTATATAAAATGTTACATGAAAGGTTGTTTCATGGTGACACGTTCCGTATGTATTATATTAAAATTAAGATAAGGATTGTGACATACCATGAATCCATTCTTAATTGGGATTAGATAACGGAATGATTTGATTATACAACGTGTATGATTGTAAAAGGTTCGTTGGAGTATATCTTCATTGTGACTTAGGGGTTATGGAGCATTGCTAGATGCCTACCATAATCAGTAGGAGTTTTGTTCATAAAGAGTTATGACAAAACATATCGAAATAGATTGTGATATTGGGCCCACGGCTAGGCCACAGTGAACCTAAGAGGTTACGCATAAAAACTAAGGAGAATTGAGAAATAACCAAAGAGAGTTGATTATCCAAGGTTAGCTAGCACCTACCAAGGGTAATAAAGTTATTTATATGAAACATTTTCTTTATATTAAATTGGATTTTACAAGGGGTTGTAATTGTAAACAATTTAAGGGTTAAATTGTTATGTAAACAATTTAAGAGTTAAATTGTTAATTGTGATTAAATGTTAATCCAATGTTATCATTTAAAGAAGTTTAACAACTTCATAACAATTATGGAATTGTTTAAGGAAGTCCAAAACAATTATTGAATTGTTTACAAGGATTCCTATATAAAGAAAATGATATATCAATTTTTGTGTAGAGAAAAATCTCTAAGAACCCTAAATCTCCCTCTTGGTCAAATCTCTTCTTCCCTTGGTGTGGATACTCTTTTGCTTAATTTCTCTTGAAATTAAGAGTCTCCAAGGTTGCTAAGGACTTAAGGTAACATGTTCTACCTTACTTATTTCAATTTGATTGAAATTTATTTTTAAACTATGACTATACTTGTTATAGTATGATATGCTTGATTCTCCATGCATCTATCTTTCAAATCCCACCACAAAAAAGTTTTTATTATTTGTACTCCATCATTTCTCTTAGCATTCAACTAAAGCGTAACTTGATTTGAAGGTTGATTATTTATGTCATTGGTTATTTCTGTTTATCAAATTTTCTGATTTTGATTTGTTTGAGGACTTGGTACTTGATGGGGAGTCAAAAGAGGTTGAAAGGTATCTTTCTAGTTTCACAAAGGTTGATGACACCAAAATCTATTTTCAGATTAGGACGTTAACACTGAAAACCCTAAGCTTAACCAATAACAATAACAAGTTATTCAAAATTTAAAACATAGCCACGAGCACATGCCAAATACCCATAAATTTATACCGACTAAAAACATCATTTCTAATAATAACAATAATAACTTATTCCAGTTTGAAAACATAGCCACACTCACATGTCGAATACCCATAAATTTATACCAACTAACACTACCATCTCACCATACTAAACCCACCCCAACCGTGTAGCCAAAAATCTATGTAAATGCCCCCTAAAACAGTCCAAAGAAAAGCAATATCACCCAAAGCACAAGTAACCCAGACTTGCCAAAGCTCCAACCATAATGTTATTCAAATAATTACCGAATGCACACAAAATTTCAACAATAAATCAATTTCATCATTTCAATTACCTTGCCAAGTCAATTGACCATATATACATAGTATTTCAGGCACTATCACATGCACAAATCAACAAAAAATGCAACCATAAACACATGAAATTCCAGCCACCATTGCAACCATAACAGTAACCCAAAATGCAGTCCATACATACAATTTTAGCCTTAACACACATAAAAAAGAACACACCCAGCCAAACATAAAATACAAAAAACAAAGCAACCCTAAATGCAACGCAACAAATCATGACATTAAACCAACAACCTACTGCCCTTTCGAATTATTTTCATGTCATTTCTGTTAGGAAACGACCCGGTTGCTCAGCGGAAAACAAAATTTTATACAACCGTAGATCGTTCCTTAAAGCCCAAAATCAAGGCACAAATTTTACAGTTTATGTATAATATCAAGAATCTGCAGAAAATAAAATAAATCTAAAGTTTAGATTCATACCCACGTTTGGAGGCTCCACCAATATTGTCTCTGAACATATTTGCTACCGATCCAAGTGTAGGATCGAACCATAGAGGTCCACACGAAGACAATCAACAAGAACCAAGGAGGGATTTGCTAGATCCTCCTTGACCTTAAGAAATCAAGAAGGACAAACCAAAGAAGAACTTTGGTTCTTTGCAAAAGCAAAAGTGGCATGAGAGTGAGAGTAAAATGGGGCTGCTGTGTTTTGGTTTTACAATCATAAATGAGCTAAAAGTTGTGTTTTACAAATAAACATTTTTCTTTTATAGTAAAACCTTAATACCCTATTCCCACATGGGATGGGCTTGGGCTCCAACCCAA